>NW_017212017.1:0-17065 GCF_001704415.2 Capra hircus
CGACGGGGACCTCAGGGGCCAGCTCTGGTGGCCTCAGGAAAGGCCAGTCCCCATTCAAGTTTCTAGGGGCCTCTCAGGATTCCTCTCCTGTCGATGCCGGGCCTAAGAACCTTGTGTGAAGTCGGGGCTGGAACCTGAAGATTCCTCTCCAGTGCTGACATGGATCTTGTGGTACTTCTGGAGTCTCCCCAGGGGAGTCAGTCCTCGTCTCGAGTGGGGCATGCACGTGCGCTTTCCTCCCGAGCGGTAGCAGCAGTGTCACGCTTCCCGTCGCGTGGATCAAGGGATCTGTGGCTTTCCCTCTAGGCTTTCCCATGAGGCTTTCCCACAGGGCTGTCCACATGCCACCTTGGTGTGAGACGATCCTCGGCGTGAAAGTCGTGGCAGTGCAGGGAAAACAGGTTCCTCTGGAATGGACTGAGACATCTGGGGAACTCTTGGAATGGTGGCACGACCCTGGAGTTCCTCTGGCCTTTCCTGTGGAGAGCACTTCCTCTTGAGATGCGACGGGAACGCCAGGAATTCTTTCCCGACCACGCAGGGAAAGGATCCCTCCTCTCTAGATACGAGGCGGAAACGGGGCTCCTCTGGATGTGGGCGGGACCCTCGTGCTTCATCTCGAGTGGAGACGGGTATGTCGGTGATCTTCTTGACTTGCAGCAGGGGTGTCAAAGACCCTTTGGAAGTTCCAGAGGTTAGGTGTGATTAGCCTCGAGATGCCTCAGGGGAAATGGGCCTCATCTCGCCTGGAGGGGAGAACCTCCTGGATTATCTTGAGTTGGAGCAGGTGCTCTCGTCTTAGGATGGGGACCTCAGGGACCCGCTCCTGTGGCCTCAGAAAAGGCCAGTGCCCATGGGAGTTGCTAGGGGGCCTCTCAGGATTCCTCTCACGTCGATGCCGGGGCCTAAGACCTTGTGTGGAGAGCCCGAGCGGAGGCGGCGCGGAGCGTTTCGGTTCTCAGTGCCTGGGGCACCGGTGTGTGGTGTGAGGCTGCGGCGGAGCCTCTACACTGAAGGTGCGAGAGGTTGGCAGCTTCGATTGAAGCACATCGAGCGGCGACAGCAGTGAAAGTCATGAGCGACAGCGGCGAGGAGAACTACGGCGAGGGGGAATCCCGTTCTGCTTCCAGAAGCGGAAGTGCTCATGGATCTGGGAAATCTGCAAGTCATACCCCTGCAAGGTCTCGCTCCAAGGAAGATTCCAGGCGTTCCAGATCAAAGTCCAGGTCCAGATCGGAATCTAGGTCTAGATCCAGAAGAAGTTCTCGGAGGCATTATACAAGGTCACGATCTCGGTCCCGGTCCCATAGAAGATCTCGTAGCAGATCTTACAGCAGAGATTATCGAAGACGGCATAGCCACAGTCATTCTCCCATGTCTACTCGCTGGCGTCATGTTGGGAATCAGGGCAAATCCTGATCCTAACTGTTGTCTTGGAGTATTTGGATTGAGCTTGTATACTACAGAAAGAGATCTAAGAGAAATGTTCTCTAAATATGGCCCAATTGCTGATGTATCTATTGTATATGACCAGCAGTCTAGACGTTCAAGAGGATTTGCCTTTGTATACTTTGAAAATGTAGATGATGCCAAGGAAGCAAAAGAGCGTGCCAATGGAATGGAGCTTGATGGATGTAGGATCAGAGTTGACTTCTCCATAACGAAAAGACCACATACTCCAACAGCAGGAATTTACATGGGGAGACCTACCTATGGCAGCTCACGCCGTCGAGATTACTATGACAGAGGATATGATCGAGGCTATGATGATCGGGACTATTACAGCAGATCGTACAGAGGAGGAGGAGGAGGAGGAGGAGGAGGAGAGCTGCTCAAGACAGGGATCAGAAATACAGAAGACGGTCACCTTCTCCCTACTATAGTCGTGGAGGATACAGATCACGTTCCAGATCTCGATCATACTCACCTCGTCGCTATTAAAGCATGAAGATGAAGACTTTCTGAAACCTGCCCTAGAGTTGGGATATTGTTTGTGGACAATATTTTTTGTCTCCTGTTTAAAAAGTGAACAGTGCCTGGTGAAGTTAGGTGACTTTTACACCTTTTATGATGACTACTTTTTGGTGGAGTTGAAATGCTGTTTTCATTCTGCATTTGTGTAGTTCGTGCTTTGTTCAAAGTTAAGTGTTTTCAGAAAAGTATGTTTTACATGTATTTTTTACAGTCTAAAATTTTGACTGCTGAGAAGTTTCTATTGTACAGAACTTCATTTAAATGGTTTTTCTACTGAATACAGGGTATTCTGAAGATTGAAGCCTGTGTGTAAAATGCTACCAAATGGCAAAAAGCAACAATAACGTTTGGTTTTTACTTTTCTTTCTAACATATCAATGCTTAGGAGAACTGTTCTGATTAGATTGTCAGTAGTAAATTAAAGAAAAAAATGCCCGTTTTCCTCGAGTCCATGAAACATACCATACTTAATATACCTGCAGTTAAGTGATAAAAATTACGCTCTGTAACTCTATACTGCTAGTGTTAAAAACTAAAGATCTTTCAATACAGCAAATGCTTAATGCTTATATAAATGTGACTTTGTCAGCCTTTATGTAATCTGTATTATACATAGCAGGGAATAAGATGAGTTGCACAATGTATGCCTTAAAAAGGCTATTTCTTAAAGCTGTTAGAAGGGGATAATGGTATTTCAATTAGTAATCAGCAAGTGAAAATAATATTCCACCACAAATGTACTCTTGTTCTTCTAGCTTTTAAGACTATATGGAAAAACTGGGTGCTTCAGAGTTTTGAGAAAAAAGAAGGGAACACTACACCTGTGTTGTGGATGATCTGAAGACTTTGCCTGTTCATTTTTTAAATACTACTTTCAGGTTCTTTGCTTACCAAAGGAGGCCCAATTTCACATCAAAGGTTTTGAGAACTGTGTTTAAATAAATGCAAAGAAAAGAGTAAAAAGGAAAGAAAAAAAAGGCCTTGTGAGGAGTTGGGGGCAGGAACCTGAGGATTGCTCTACAGTGGCTGACATGGGATCTTGGGGGTACTTCTGGAGCCCCCCCCAGGGAAGTCAGTCTTCGTCTCGAATGGGGGCATGCACGTGCGCTTTCCTCCGCCGAGCGTAGCAGCAGTGTCACGCTTCCGGTCGGCGTGGATCAAGTGATCTGTGGCTTTTCCTCCCAGGCTTTACCACGAGGCTATCCCAGAGGGCTGTCCCACATGCCGCCGAAGTGTGAGTCGAACCTCGGCGTGAAAGTCGAGGCAGTGCAGGGAAAACAGGTTCCTCTGGAATGGACTGAGACATCTAGGGGACTCTTGGAATGGTGGCACGACTCTGGAGTTCCTCTCGGCATTTCCTGTGGAGAGCGCCTCCACTTGAGATGCGACGGGAACGCCCGCGAATTCTTTCCCGACGAAGCAGGGAAAGGATCCACATCTCGGGCTACGAGGAGGAAGGGGCTCCTCTGGATGTGGGCGGGACCCTCGTGCTTCCTATCCAGAGGAGACGGGTATGTCGGGGAAATTCTTGAGTTGCAGCAAGGGTGTGAAGGACCCTTTTGGAAGTTCCAGAGGTTAGGTGTGATTAGCCTCCAGACGCTTCAGCGGAAATGGGCTTCATCTCGCCTGGAGGGGAGAACCTCCTGGATTTTCTCGAGTTGCGGGCAGGTGCTCTCGACTTAAGACGGGGACCTCAGGGACCCGCTCTGGTGGCCTCAGGAAAGGCCAGTCCACATGCGAGTTGCTCGCGGGGCCTCACGGGATTCCTCTACCATCGATGCCGGGGCCTAAGACCTTGTGTGGAGTCGGTGCTGGAACCTGAGGATTCCTCCGGCAGTGCCTGACAAGGATCTTGGGGTACTTCTGGAGTCTCCCCAGGGGAGTCAGTCCTCGTTTGAGTGGGCGCATGCACGTGCGCTTACCTCCAGAGCTGTGGCAGCAGTGTCATGCTTCCCTTCGCCTGGATCAAGGGATCTGTGGCTTTCCCACGAGGCTTTCCAACAGGGCTATCCCACGTGCCACCGTGGTGTGAGTCGATCGATGGCTTGAAAAGTCAACGCAGTGGCAAGGAAAAACAGGTTTCCCTGGAATGGACTGAGACATCTGGCGAATCTGGGAATGGTGGCACGACCCTGGACTTCCTCTCGACTTTCCTGTAGAGAGGGCCTCCTCTTGAGATGCGACGGGAACGCCGGGAATTCTTTAACCGACCACGGAGGGAAAGGATCCCTCCTCTCGAGCTAGGAGGCGGAAACGGTGCTCCTCTGTATGTGGGCGGGACTCTCGTGCTTCCTCTCGAGTGGAGACGGCTATGTCGGGGAAATTCTGGATTTGCAGCAAGGGTGTAAAGGACCCTTTGGAAGTTCCAGAGGTTAGGTGTGATTAGCCTCGGAGACGCCTCAGTGGAAATGGTCCTCATGTTGCCAGGAGGGGAGAACCGCCTGGATTTTCTCGAGTTGCGGCAGGTGCTCTCGACTTTCGACGGGGACCTCAGGGACCCGCTCTGGTGGCCTCAGGAAAGGCCAGTCCCCACGCGAATTGCTCGGGGGCCTCTCGGGATTCCTCTCCAGTCTATGCTGGGGCCTAAGAACTTGTGTGGATTCGGTGCCGGAACCTGAGGATTCCTCTGTAGTGCTGACATGGATCTTGGGGTACTTCTGGAGTCTCCCAGGGGAGTCAGTCCTCGTCTCGAGAGGGGGCATGCACGTGCGCTTTCCCTTCCGAGCTGTAGCAGCAGTGTCACGCTTCCCGACGAGTGGATCAAGGGATCTGTGGCTTTCTCTCGAGGCTTTCCCACGAGGCTTTCCCACGAGGCTTTCCCACAGTGCTGTCCCACATGCCACCGTGGTGTGTGTCGATCCTTGGCTTGAAAGTCGAGGCAGTGCAGGGAAAACAGGTTTCCCTGGAATGGACTGAGACATCTGGGGACTCTGGAAATGGTGGCACGACACTGGGGTTCCTCTCGCCTTTCCTGTGGAGAGTGCCTCCTCTTGAAATGCGACGGGAACGCCGGGAATTCTTTCCCCACTACGCAGGGAAAGGATCCCACCTATCAAGTTATGAGGAGGAAACGGGGCTCCTCTGGATGTGGGCGGGACTCTCGTGCTTCCTCTCGAGTGGAGACGGGTATGTCGGGGAACTTCTTGAGTTGCAGCAAGGTTGTGAAGGACCCTTTGGAAGTTCCAGAGTTTAGTTTTGATTAGCCTCGAGACGCCTCAGCGGAAATGGGCCTCATGTTGCCAGGAGGGGAGAACCGCCTGGATTTTCTCGAGTTGCGGCAGGTGCTCTTGACTTTCGACGGGGACCTCAGGGACCCGCTCTGGTGGCCTCAGGAAAGGCCAGTCCCCATGCTAGTTGCTCAGGGGCCTCTGGGGATTCCTCTCCCATCGATGCCAGGGCCTAGACCTTGTGTGGAGTCGGTGCCGGAACTTGAGCATTCCTCTGCAGTGCTGACATGGATCTTGGGGTACTTCTGAAGTCTCCCCAGGGGAGTCAGTCCTCGTCTCGAGTGGGGGCATGCTCGTGCGCTTTCCTTCCGAGGTGTAGCAGCACGGTCACGCTTCCCGGCGAGTGGATCAAGGGATCTGTGTCTTTCCCTTGAGGCTTTCCCTCGAGGCTTTCCCACGAGGCTTTCCCACAGGGCTGTCCCACGTGCCACCGTGGTGTGAGTTGATCCTCTGCTGAAAGTCGAGACAGTGCAGGGAAAACAGGTTTCCCTTGAATGGACTTAGACATCTGGGGAACTCTGGGAATGGTGGCACGACCCTGGAGTTCCTCTCGCCTTTCCTGTGGAGAGCGCCTCCTCTTTAGATGGGACGGGAACTCCGGGAATTCTTTCCGGACCACGCAGGGAAAGAATGCATCCTCTCGAGCTATGAGGCAGAAAAGGGGCTCCTCTGGATGTGGGCGGGACTCTCGTGCTTCCTCTCGAGTGGAGACAGGTATACCGGGGAACTTCTTGAGTTGCAGCAAGGGTGTGAAGGACCCTTTGGAAGTTCCAGAGGTTAGATGTGTTTAGCCTCGAGACGCCTCAGCGGAAAAGGGCCTCATCACGCCTGGAGGAGAGAACCTCCTGGATTTTCTCGAGTTGCGGCAGGTGCTGTCGACTTACGACGGGGACCTCAGGGACCCGCTCTGGTGGCCTGAGTAAAGGCCAGTCCCCATTAGAGATGTTTGGGGGCCGCTCGGGATTCCTTTACCGTCGATGCCGGGGCCTAAGACTTTGAGTGGAGTCGGTGTCACAACCTGAGGATTCCTCTCCACTGCTGACATGGATCTTGGGGTACTTCTGGTGTCTCCCCAGGGGAGTCAGTCCTCGTCTCGAGTGGCGGCATGCAGTTCGATTCCCTCCCGAGCTGTAACAGCAGTGTCACGATTCCCGTCGAGTGGATCAAGGGATCAGTGTCTTTCCCTTGAGGCTATCCCATGAGGCTTTCCCAGGAGGCTTTCCCACAGGGCTGTCCCACGTGCCACCGTTGTGTGAGTCGATCCTCGGCATGAAATCGAGGCAGTCTAGGGAAAACAGTTTTCCCTGGAATGGACTGAGACATCTGGGGGACTCTGGGAATGGTGGCAAGACCCTGGAGTTCCTCTCGCCTTTCCTGTGGAGAGCGCCTCCTCTTGAGATGCGACGGGAACGCCGGGAATTCTTTCCCGACCACGCAGGGAAAGGATCCCTCCTCTCGAGCTAGGAGGCGGAATCGGGGCTCCTATGGATGTGGGCGGGACTCTCGTGCTTCCTCTCGAGTGGAGACGGGTATGTCGGGGATCTTCTTGAATTGCAGCAAGGGTGTGAAGGATCCTTTGGAAGTTCCAGAGGTTCGGTGTGATTAGCCTCGAGGCGTCTCAGCGGAAATGGGCCTCATCTCGCCTGGAGGGGAGAACCTCCTGGATTTTCTCGAGTTGCGGCAGGTGTTCTCGACTTACGATTGGGACCTCAGGGACCCGCTCTAGTGCCCTCAGGAAAGGCCCCTCCCCATGCGAGTTGCTCGTGGGCCTCTAGCGATTCCTCTCCCGTCTATGCCGGGGCCTGAGACCTTGTGTGGAGTCGGTGCTGGAACCTGAGGATTCCTCTCCAGTTCTGACATGGATCTTGGGGTACTTCTGGAGTCTCCCAGGGGAGTCAGTTCTCGTCGCGAGTGTGGCGTGCCCGTGCGCTTTCCTCCCGAGCTTTAGCAGCAGTGTCACCCTTCCCTTTCCGTGGATCCAGGGATCTGTGGCTTTCTCTGTAGGCTTTCCCACGAGGCTTTCCCACTAGGCTTTTCACAGGGCTGTCCCACGTGCCACCGAGGTCTGAGTCGATCCTCGCTTGAAAGTTGAGGCATTGCGGGGAAAACAGGTTTCCCTGGAATCGACTGAGACATCTGGGGGCTCTGTGAATGCTGGCATGACCCTGAGTTCCTCTCGCCTTTCCTGTGGAGAGCGCCTCTTCTTGAGATGCGACGGGAACGCCGGAAATTCTTCCCCGACCACGCAGGGAAAGGATCCCTCCTCTCGAGCTATGAGGCTGAAACGGGGCTCTTCTGGTTGTGGGCGGGACTCTCATGCTTCCTTTCGAGTGGAAACGGGTATGTCGGGGAACTTCTTGAGTTGCAGCAAGGGTGTGAAGGGCCCTTTGGAAGGTCCAGAGGTTAGGTGTGATTAGCCTCGAGATGCCTCAGCGCAAATGGGTCTCATCTCGCCTGGAGGGGAGAACCTCCTGGATTTTCTCGAGTTGCGCCAGGTCTCTCGACTTACGACGGGACCTCAGGGACACGCTTTGGTGGCCTCATGAAATGCCAGTCCCCATGCGAGTTGCTCGGGAGCCTCTCGTGATGTCTCTCCCTCTCCAGTGCTGTCTTGGATCTTGACTGGCCTTTCCTGAGGCCACCAGAGCGGGTCCCTGCGGTCCCCTGTCTTAAGTCGAGAGCACCTGCCGCAACTGGAGAAAATCAAGGATGTTCTCCTCTCCAGGCAAAATGAAGCCTATTTCCGCTGACACATCTCAAGGCTAAGCACACTTAAACTCTGGAACTTCCAAAGGGTCCTTCACACCCTTGCTGCAAATCAAGAAGTTCCCCGACATACCCGTCTCCACTCAAGAGGAAGCACGATAGTTCCGCCCACATTCAGAGGAGCCCCGTTTCCGCCTCATAGCTCGAGAGGAGGTATCCTTTCCCTGCGAGGTCGGGAAAGAATTCCCGGCGTTCCCATCGCATCTCAAGAGGAGGCGCTCTCCACAGGAAAGGCGAGAGAAACTCCAGGGACATGCCACCATTCTCCGAGTCCCCCAGATGTCTCAGTCCATTCCAGGGAAACCTGTTTCCCCGCACTGACTCGACTTTCAAGCCGAGGATCGACTCACACCACTGTGGCACGTGGGACAGCCCTGTGGCAAAGCCTCGTGGGAAAGCCTCGTGGGAAAGCCTCGAGGGAAAGCCACAGATCCCTTGATCCACGCGAAGGGAAGCGCGACACTGCTGCTACAGCTGGGGAGGAAAGCGCACGTGCATGCCCTCAACCGAGACGAGGACTGACTCCCCTGGGGAGACTCCAGCAGTACACCAAGATCCATGTCAGCACTGGAGAGGAATCCTCAGGTTACAGCACCGACTCTACGTAAGGTCTGAGGCCCCGGCATCGACGGGAGAGGAATCCGGAGAGGGCCCCGAGCAACTCGCATGGGGACTGGAATTTCCTGAGGCCACCAGAGCGGGTCCCTGAGGTTCCCATCGTAAGTCGAGAGCACCTGCCGCAACTCGAGAATATGCAGGAGTTTCTCCCCTCCAGGCGAGATGAGGCCCATTTCCATTGAGGCATCTCAGGGCTAATCACCCTAACCTCTAGAACTGCCAAAGGGTCCTTCACACCCTTGCTGCAACTCAAGAAGTTCCCCAACATACCCGTCTCCACTCGAGAGGAAGCACGAGAGTCCCTCCCACATGAGGAGGAGCCCCGTTTCCACCTCATAGCTCAAAAGAAGGGATCCTTTCCCTGCGTGGTCGGGAAAGAATTTCCGGCATTCCCGTCGCATCTCAAGAGTAGGCGCTCTCCACAGAAAAGGCGAGAGGAACTCCAGGGTCGTGCCACCCTTCCCAGATTCCCTCAGATGTCTCAGTCCATTCCAGGGAAACTTGTTTTCCCTGCACTGCCTCGACTTTCAAGCCGAGGATCGACTCACACCACGGTGGCACGTGGGACAGCCCTGTGGGAAAGCCTCGTGGAAAAGCCTCGAGGGAAAGCCTTCAGGGAAAGCCACTGATACCATGATCCAATCGCCAAGAAGCGTGACACTGCTGCTACAGCTCGGGAGGAAAGCGCACGTGCATGCCCCCACTCGAGACGAGGACTGACTCCCCTGGGGAGACTCCAGAAGTACCCCAAGATCCATGTCAGCACTGTCAGGAATCCTCAAGTTCCGGCACCGACTCCACACAAAGTCTTAGGCCCCGGCATCGACGGGAGAGGAATCCCGAGTGCCCCCGAGCAACTTGCATGGGGACTGGCCTTTCCTGAGGCCACCAGAGCGGGTCCCTGAGGTCCCTGTCGTAAGTCGAGAGCACCTGCCTCAACTCGAGAAAATTCAGGAGGTTCTCCCCTCCAGGCGAGATGAGGCCCATTTCCACTGAGGCATCTCGACGCTAATCACACCTAACCTCTGGAACTTGCAAAGCGTCCTTCACACCCTTGCTGCAACTCAAGAAGTTCCCCGACATACCCGTCAACACTCGAGAGGAAGTACGAGAGTCCCGCCCACATCCAGAGGAGCCCCGTTTCCGCCTCCTAGCTCGAGAGGAGGGATCCTTTCCCTGCGTGGTGGGGAAAGAATTTCCGGCGTTCCCGTTGCATCTCAAGAGGGGGTGCTCTCCACAGGAAAGGCGAGAGGAAGTCCAGGGTCGTGACACCATTCCCAGAGTCCCTCAGATGTCTCAGTCAATTCCAGGAAATCCTGTTTTCCCTGCACTGCCTCGACTTTCAAGCCGAGGATCAACTCACACCACGGTGGTACGTGGGACAGCCCTGTGGGAAAGCCTCCTGGGAAAGCCTCGAGGGAAAGCCACAGATCCCTTGATTCACGCGAAGGGAAACGTGACACTGCTGCTACAGCTCGGGAGGAAAGCGCACGTGCATGCCCCCACTCGAGACGAGGACTGACTCCCCTCGGGAGCCTCCAGTAGTACCCCAAGATCCATGTCAGCACTGGAGAGGAATCCTCAGGTTCCGGCACCGACTTCGTACAAAGTCTCTGACCCCGGCATCAACGGGAGAGGAATCCCGAGAGGCCATCGAACAACTCGCATGGAGACTGGCCTTTCCTCAGGACACCGGAGAGGGTCCCTGAGATCCCCGTCGTAATTCTAGAGCACCTGCCACACTCGAGAAAATCCAGGAGGTTCTCCCCTCCAGGTGAGATGAGGCCCATTTCCGCTGAGGCGTCTCGAGGCTAATCACACCTAACCTCTGGAACTTCCAAAGGTTCCTTCACACCTTAGCTGCACTCAAGAAGTTCCCCGACACACCCGTCTCCACTCCAGAGGAAGCACGAGGGTCCCGGCCACATCCAGAGGAGCTCCGTTTCCGCCTCCAAGCTAAAGATGAGGGATCCTTCCCTGCTTCCTCGGGATAGAATTCCCGACGTTTCCGACGCTTCTCAAGAGGAGGCCCACTGCACAGGAAAGGCGAGAAGAACTCATGGGTCGTGCCACCATTCCAAGAGTCCCCCAGATATCTCAGTCCATTCCAGAGGATCCTGTTTTCCCTGCACTGCTTCGACTTTCACGCCGAGGATCTACTCACACCACGGTGGCACGTGGGAGGGCCCTGTGGGAAAGCCTCGTGGGAAAGCCTTGAGGGAAAGCCACAGATCCCTTGATCCACGCGAAGGGAAGCGTGACACTGCTGCTACAGCACGGGAGGAAAGCGCACGTGCATGCCCCCTCTCGAGATGAGGACTGACTCCCCTTGGGAGACTCCAGAAGGACCCCAACATGGATGTCAGCCTTGGAGAGGAATCCTCAGATTCCGGCCCCGACTCCACACAAGGTCTTAGGCCCTGGCATCAACGGGAGTGGAATAGCGACAGGCCCTCTAGCAACTCGCATGGGGACTGGCCTTTCCTGAGGTCACCAGAGCGGGTCCCTGAGGTCCCCGTCGTAAGTCGATAGCACCTGCCGCAACTCGGTAAAATCCTGGCGGTTCCTCCCTCCAGGCGAGATGAGGCCCGTTTCCCCTGAGGTGTCTCGAGGCTAATCACACGTGACCTCTGGAACTTCCAAAGAGTCTTTCACAGTCATGCTGCAACTCAAGAAGTTCCCCGACATACCCGTCTCCACTCAAGAGGAAGCAGGAGTGTCCCGGCCACATCCAGAGGAGCTCCTTTTCCGGCTCGTAGCTCGAGATGAGCGATCCTTTCCCTGATTGGTCGGGAAAGAATTCCCGGCATTCCCATCGCATCTCAAGAGGAGGCGCTCTCCAAAGGAAAGGGGAGAGGAACTGCAGGGTCGTGGCACCATTCCGAGACTTACCCAGATGTCTCAGTCCATTCCACAGGAACCTGTTTTCCCTGCACTGCCTTGGCCTTCATGCCGAGGATCGACTCACACCACTGTCACACGTGGGACAGCCCTGTGGGAAAGCCTAGTGGGAAAGACTCGAGGGAAAGCCACAGATCCCTTGGTCCAGGCATGGGGAAGCGTGACACTGCTGCTACAGCATGGGAGGAAAGGGCACGCTCATGCCCCCACTCGAGACGAGGCCTGACTCCCTTGTGGAGACTCGAGAAGTACCACAAAATCCATGTCAGCACTGGAGAGGAATCCTTAGCTTCCGGCCCCGACTCCACACAAGGTCTTAGGCCCCGGCATCGACGGGAGAGGAATCACGAGAGGCCCCCTAGCAACACGCATGATGACTGGCGTTTCCTGCGGCCGCCAGAGCGGGTCCCTGAAGTCCCCGTCGTAACTCGAGAGCACCTGCTGAAACTCGGGAATATCCAGGAGCCTCTCCATTCCAGGCGACATGAGGCCCATTTCTGCTGAGGCATCTCGAGACTAACCACACCTAACCTCTGGAACTTCCAAAGGGTCCTTCACACCCTTGCTGCAACTCAAGAAGTTCCCCGACATACCCGTTCCTCTTCACATTCAGCCATAATGGTGGTGTCATCTGCATATCTAAGTTTATTGATATTTCTACCGGCAATCTTGATTCCAGCTCATGTATCTTCCATCCCAGCATTTTTCATGATGTACTCTGCATAGAAGTTAAATAAACAGGGTGACAATATACAGCCTTTGCATACTGCTTTTCCTTTTTGGAACCAGTCTCTTGTTCCATGTCCTACTCTAACTGTTGCTTCCTGACCTTCATCCAGATTTCTCAAGAGGTAGGTTAGGTTGTCTGGTATTCCCATCTCTTTCAGAATTGTGGCTAAAACAACAGTATAAGGACCTTTCCGATGTCAGGCCAAGGAATTGTGTTTCCAGTCATTGAGCCACACCTGATCACTGAGCACAAATTCATGAATCTGTTCCTCAAGGGGGAATGATATTCTTTTTTATACAAACTTAGTTACCTGATTATTACCTTACCTAATTGTTCCATCTGCTGTGAAATCCCACCCCCTTACTTGTGGCAAATCTGCTAACACCTGCCTCACTGTGGGAGGGGGTCTCCCATAGAAAATTTCATAAGGACAACAACTATGGGAACGTGCAGTTACCCGTAATATGAGTAAGTCTGCCGGAAGCAAGCCCATCCACGTACAGTCAGTCTCTATGATCCATTTTGAAAGTGTCTCTTCAAGAGTTTGGTTGTTTCTTTCCACCATTCCAGAACACTGGGGCCTATATGCTGTATGTAATTTCCACTGATATTTAGAGCTTCACATACCTGTTAATTAACGCGGCTACAAAGACAGGGCCATTGTCGGATTCTATACTGGTTGGAAACCCAAGTCTGGGAATTATTTCTCAAATCAGCGAGCTACTTCGTTTTCTTTTTCAGATCAGGTAGGGAAGGCCTCTGCCCAACCGGAGAAGGTACCTACTATTCTAGTAAGTTATGATAACAGGTGACTGCCTTTGCTTCCCCGAAGGACACTCGCATTCCCTGCATCCTGAGAACTCCACGTCTCAGCCAGTTGGAAAAGCACTTCTTGGAGGTCATTATTCAGGGGCAATTTCCCCTGGAGCCCGGGGCCATAGGGAGCGGCTCCACACTCCCAGGGAAAGGCAGAGCCACAGCCACACATCTGTCCCATCCCCTTTGCTCTGTAGGAGAGCTCTAGTGAGCCTAGGTCTGTCAGGAAAATTCTTGGCTCCTATGGGGACACATTCTATGTGTGAAACTGCATCCAGGACCTAGGGGCCACAGGGCGCCTGTTTCTCTCGGGGGCAGAGGGGTGGGGGGCCTGAAGCAGTGCGGCCCAGCAACAGCTTCCACATCCATCCAATTGCTCTTTTCTTACCTCTGATAGAACTAGCTTTGTTCCAGCCTTTGGCAATTTGGAGGCAAGCGGGCCCCACTTCCTCCCCAAGGAGGCATGGGACCTAATTTGAGTGGAAAGGCCCCTCACGGAGCTGAACCCAGGAAGGCACCCAGTCATGTCTGACACATTCCTGCATCCTGCTTCTTCATGAGCAATACCGCTATAAGCTAGGAATGTCTTTCCAAGGCTCAGAAAGGACAGGGGAGATGCATGGTGCTGCCTCTGGAATTTCGGTCCTCTGAGCAGACCTGGAGGTCTCCCCTTGAAGGAGCTAACCAGTTTCTTCCAAATACAGGCTTGCAAACACACACTGGGTGGCTGCCTCTTCTTCCCTGAAGGACGATCACTTTCCCCGCATCCTGTGAACTCTGCATCCCAGCCTGCTGGAAAAGCGCTTCTTGGAGGTCATTTTTCAGGGACAATTTTCCCTGGAGCCCGGGGCCGTAGGGAGGGCCCCATGCTCGCTGGGAAAGGCAGAGTCACATCCACAGTCTGTTCTACCCCTTTTGCCCTGTAGGAGAGCTCTAGTGAGCCTAGGTCTGTCAGGAAAATTCTTGGCTCCTATGGGGACACACCCTGTGTGTTAACCTGCATATCGGACCTAGGGGCCACAGGGCGCCTGTTCCTCTCGGGGGGGACCCTGAAGTGGTGCGGCCCAGCAACAGCCTGAACATCCATCCGATTGCTCTTTTCTTCCTTCTGATAGAGCTAGCTTTGCTTCTCGCTTTGGCATTTCGGAAGCCAGGGGGAGCCCCACCGCTGTTGTCCTGGGGTCTATTGGAGGTTCCGGGTCTATTGGACCCCAGCATGGCACCCGACCCCCTCAGACACACTCCTGCAGCCTCCTTCCCCATGGGCAGGACTGTTCTGACCTAGGAATGTGTTCCCAAGGCTCAGAAAATGCAGGGAGACACACGGCCCTGACTCTGGAACTGAGGCCGTTGGAGCAGGCCTGGAGGTCTGACGTCTGAGACGCCAAACACTTGCTGCAAGATACAGGTGTGAAAACACACTCTCTGGGGCTGCCTTTCCTTCCTCCAAGGAAGAGAGCTTTTCCAGTCTCCTCCGTGCTGAGTCATACAAGGCTGGAAAGGTCTGGCTTAGAGGGCATTTCTCAGCGGCAATGGCCCCTGAGGCCCTGCACCCAGGGAGGGATCCTACCCTCCCAGGGGAAGTCAAAGCAACCTCCAAACAGCTGTTCTCTCATGTTTCCTCTGCAGGAGGGAGCTAGTGAGCCCAGGTCTGTCTGGAACGTTCTTGGATCCTGCGGGGAAATCATCCTGGGAGCCCACCTGGATACCAGTCGTAGGGGCTAAAATTCGCATTTTCCTTCCTTGGAGCCCTAATGCAGTACAGCCTAGCAACTGCTTGAAAATCCATCCTGTTGCTGTTTTCTTCCCTCTGACAGAGCGAGCTTTGCTCCCCATTTTGGGATTTCAGAAGCAAGGTGGTGGCCTGCAACTCCTTGCCTGGGGTCCATTGGAGGTGCAAGGTGCCCTCGACCAGGTGACCCCAGCATGACACCTGGCCCCCTCAGACACACTCCCGCAGCCTGCTTCCCCATGGGCAGGGCTGCTCTCACTTAGGAATGTGTTTGCAAGGCCAGGAAACTGCAGGGAGACACAAGGCCCTGATTCTAGAATTGAGTCTGTTGGAACAGGCCTGCAGGTCTTCTGTCTAACAAGCCAAACACTTGCTGCAAGATACAGGCCTGAAAACACACTCTTGGGCTGCCTTTCCTTCCTCCAAGGAAGAGAGTTTTCTCAGCCTCCTGTGGGCTGAGAGTCACACAGGGCTGAAAAGCACTTGCTGGGAGATTCTTTTTCATTGGCCATGGCCCCTGAGGCCCTGTGCTCAGGGAGGGCTCCCTCCCTCCCAGGGAAAGTCAAAGGAAGCTCCAAACGGCTGTTCAATCATGTTTCTGAGAGAGTCATTGCCAAGGCAGGTTTCTAAGAAGTTCAAGGGTCCCCAAGGAGAGAGGGGTCTAGAATTCTCAAGGAGGAAGGAAGGACAAACTGTTTTTCTCTCTACATTCCTTAGGATTATATAACAATCATGCATCCTTCTTGAGGACGGTCTCTGGAAAAAACCTTCTGGCTAATCCTGTTATCTGAAAATGTCAATTATGGGAGTAGGTCTAGTGAGTCTTTACAACCTCCAGACATTCTTTTGTTCGTTGTCATAACTTATTGGAGAGTATATAACTCCATTACTAACACTAGCAAGGGGGTACGCTTTCTGCCCCTTGTGATGTCTCTGTCAGAAGCTTTCTCTATCTCCTTTATCCTTTAATAAAACTCTATTGCACAAAAGCTCTGAGCAATCAAGCCTCGTCTTGGGCCCTGGATTGAATTCTTCTCCTCCATAAGCCAAGAATCCCAGCATCTTTTCGTGGTTCAGCAACAATATTTCATTTCCTCTGCAGGAGAGAGCTAGTGAGCTTAGGTCTGTCTGGAACATTCTTGAATCCTGTGGGGAAAATATCCTGTGCACACATCTTGATACTGGGCCTAGAGGCCAAAATTCGCATTTCTTTCCCGGGGAGCCCTAACGTGGTGTGACTTAGCAACTGCTTGAAAATCCATCCCATTGCTGTTTTCCTCCTTCTGACAGAGCTAGCTTTGTTCCCTGCTTTGGGATGTCTCAACCGAAGGGCCGGTCCATAGCTACTCGCCTGGGGCCCATTGGATGTGCAAGGTGCCCTCGACTAGGTGACCCTAGCATGGCACTCAGCCCGCTCAGACACACTCCCGAGGCTTCTTTCTCATGGGAAGCACTGCTCCAACCTAGGAATGTGTCTGCAGTGCTTGGAAAGTGCAGTGAGACACACAGCCCTGACTCTGCAATTGAGGCCCTCAGAGCAAGCCTGCAGCTCTGATGTCTGAGAAGCAAAACACTTGCTGCAAAGAGAGGCCTGAAAACACACTCTCTGTGGATGACTTTCCTTCCTCTAAGGAAGATAGTTTTCCCAGTCTCCTGCTTCCTGAATGTCACACAGATGGAATGCGCTTGCTTGGAGGTCGTGATTCAGTGGCAATGACCCCTGAGGCCCTTTGCCCAGGGAGGGCTCCCACACTCACAGGCAAATCAAAGCAACTTCCAAGTGAGTCAGCTCTTCACATCAAGTGGCCAAAGTATTGGAGTTTCAGGTTCAGTATTAGTCCTTCCAATGTATATTCAGACCTGATTTCCTTTAGGATGGAGTGGTTGCGTCTCCTTGTAGTCTAAGCGACCTACAAGCATCTTCTCCAACACCACAGTTCAAAAGCATCCAATTTTCAGCTGTCACTTTCTTTATAGTACATCTTTCATATCCATCCATGACATATGGAAAAAACCATAGCCTTGACTGGATGGATCTTTGTTGGCAAAGCAACGTCTCGGCTTTTTAATATGCTGTCTAGTTTGGTCATCACTTTTCTTCCAAGTCATAAATACGTTTTAAGTTCATGGAGGCAGACATCACCTGCAGTGATTTCCAAGCCCCCCAAAATAGTCCGCTGCTGTTTCCAATGTTTTCCCATCTATTTGCCATGAAGTGATGAGACTGGATGCAATGAATTTTAGTTTTCTGAATGCTGAGCTTTAAGCTAACTTTTTCACTCTCCTCTTTCACTTTCATCA
>NW_017212018.1:0-17065 GCF_001704415.2 Capra hircus
CTCATAGCTCGATAGGAGCATCCTTTCCTGCGTGGTCGTGAAAGAATTCCCGGCGTTCCCGTTACATCTCAAGAGGGGCGCTCTCCACAGGAAAGAAC
Source organism: Capra hircus (assembly GCF_001704415.2). Taxonomy (NCBI): domain Eukaryota; kingdom Metazoa; phylum Chordata; class Mammalia; order Artiodactyla; family Bovidae; genus Capra; species Capra hircus. Next base: position 99 of record NW_017212018.1, read on the forward strand.
TCCGGGGTCATGCCAGCATTCCCAGAGTCCCCCAGATGTCTCAGTCCATTCCAGGGAAACCTGTTTTCTCTGCACTGTTTTGACTTTCAAGCCGAGGATAGGACTCACACCCACCGGTGGCACGTGGGACAGCCCTGTGGGAAAGCCTCGTGGGAAAGCCTCGGTGGGAAAGCCTCGAGGGAATGCCACAGATCCCTTGTTCCACGTGAAGGAAAGGGTGACACTGCGGCTACAGCTCGGGAGGAAATCGCACCGTGCATGCCCCCACTCGAGACGAGGACTGACTCCGCTGGGGAGACTCCAGAAGTACCCCAAGATCCATGTCAGAACTGGAGAGGAAACCTCAGGTCTGGCACCGACTCCACACCAAGGTCTTAGGCCCCGATATCGACTGGAGAGGAATCCCGAGAGACCCCCGAGAGGCCCCCGAGCAACTCCCAAGGGGACTGGCCTTTCCTGAGGCCACCAGAGCGGGTCCCTGAGGTCCCCGTCGTAAGTCAAGAGCACCTGCCGCAACTCGAGAAAATCCAGGAGGTTCTCCCCTCCAGGCGAGATGAGGCCCATTTCCGCTGAGGCGTCTCGAGGCTAATCACACCTAAACTCTGGAACTTCCAAAGGGTCCTTCACACCCTTGCTGGAACTCAAGAAGTTCCGCAACATTCCCGACTCCACTCGAGAGGAAGCACGAGAGTCCCGCCCACATCCAGAGGAGCCCCGTTTCCGCCTCCTAGCTCGAGAGGAGGGATCCTTTCCCTGCGTGGTCGGGAAAGAATTCCCGGCGTTCCCGTCGCATCTCAAGATGAGGCGCTCTCCACAGGAAAGGCGAGAGGAACTCCAGGGTCGTGCCACCATTCCCAGAGTCGCCCAGATGTCTCAGTCCATTCCAGGGAAACCTGTATTCCCTGCACTGCCTCAACTTTCAAGCCGAGGATCGACTCACACCACGGTGGCACGTGGGACAGCCCTGTGGGAAAGCCTCGTGGGAAAACCTCGTGGGAAAGCCTCGAGGGAAAGCCACAGATCCCTTGATCCACTCGAAGGGAAGCGTGACACTGCTGCTACAGCTGGGGAGGAAAGCGCATGTGCATGCCCCCACTCGAGACGAGGACTGACTCCCGTGGGGAGACTCCAGAAGTACCCCAAGATCCATGTCAGCACTGGAGAGGATTCCTCAGGTTCCGGCACTGACTCCACACAAGGTCTTAGGCCCCAGCTATCGACGGGAGAGGAAACCCGAGAGGCCCCCGAGAGGCCACCGAGAAACTCGCATGGGGACTGGCCTTTCCTGAGGCCAGAAGAGCGGGTCCCTGAGGACCCTGTCGTAAGTCGAGAGCGCCTGCCGCAACTCGAGAAAATCCAGGAGGTTCTCCCTTCCAGGCGAGATGAGGCCCATTTCTGCTGAGACGTCTCGAGGCTAATCACACCTAACCTCTGGAAGTTCCAAAGGGTCCTTCACAACCTTTCTGCAACTCAAGAAGTTCCCCGACATTCCCGTTTCCACTCGAGAGGAAGCACGAGAGTTCCGCCCACATCCAGAGGAGCCCCGTTTCCGCCTCATAGCTCGATAGGAGGGATCCTTTCCCTGCGTGGTCGTGAAAGAATTCCCGGCGTTCCCGTTACATCTCAAGAGGGGGCGCACTCCACAGGAAAGGCGAGAGGAACTCCAGTGTGGTCCACCTTTCCCAGATCCCCCAGATGTCTCAGTCCATTCCACGGAAGCCTGTTTTCCCTGCACTGCCTCAACTTTCTAGCCGAGGATCGACTGACACCACGGTGGCACGTGGGACATCACTGTGGGAAAGCGTCGTGGGAAGCCTGGTGGGAAAGCGTCGTGGGAAAGCCTCGTGGAAAGCCTCGAGGGAAAGCCACTGATTCTAGGATACACTCGAAGGGAAGCATGACACTGCTGCTACAGCTCGGGAGGAAAGCGCACGTGCATGCCCCCACTCGAGACAAGGACTGACTCCCCTGAGGAGACTCCAGAAATACCCCAAGGTCCATGTCAGCACTGGAGAGGAATCCTCAGGTTCCGGCACCGACTCCACACAAGGTCTTAAGCATCGGCATCGGCAGGAGAGGAATCCCGAGAGGCCCCCTAGCAACACGCATGGGGACTGGCGTTTCCTGAGGCCACCAGAGCGGGTCCCTGAGGTCCCCGTCGTAAGTCGAGAGCACCTGCCGCAACTCGAGAAAATCCAGGAGGTTCTACCCACCAGGCGAGATGAGGCCCATTTCCGCTGAGGTGTCTCGAGGCTAATCACACCTAACCTCTGGAAATTCCAAAGGGTCCTTCACAACCTTGCTGCAACTCAAGAAGATCCCTGACATACCAGTCTCCACCCGAGAGGAAGCACGAGAGTCCCACCCACATCCAGAGGAGCCCCGTTTCCGCCTCCTAGCTCGAGAGGAGGCATCCTTTCCCTGCGTGGTCAGGAAAGAATTCCCGGCGTTCCCGTCGCATCTCAAGAGGAGGCGCTCTCCACAGGAAAGGCGAGAGGAACTCCAGGGTCGTGCCACCATTCCCAGAGTCCCCCAGATGTATCAGTCCATTCCAGGGAAACCTGTTTTCCCTGCACTGCCTCGACTTTCAAGCCGAGGATCAACTCACACAACGGTGGCACGTGGGACATCCCTGTGGGAAAGTCTCGTGGGAAAGCCTCGTGGGAAAGCCTCGAGGGAAAGACACAGATCCCTTGATTCTCGCGAAGGGAAGCGTGACACTGCTGCTACAGCTCGGGAGGAAATCGCACGTGCATGCCCCCTCTCGAGATGAGTACTGACTCCCCTCGGGAGGCTCTAGAAGTTCCCCAAGATCCATGCCGGCATTGGAGAGGAATCCTCACGTTCTGGAACTGAGTCCACACAAGGTCTTAGGCCCCAGCATCGACGGGAGAGGAATCCCGAGAGGCCCCCGAGCAACTCGCATGGGGACTGGCCTTTCCTGAGCCCACCAGAGTGACTCCCCAGGGGAGTGGGTCCCTAGCAGTGTCATGCTTCCCTTCGCGTGGATCAAGGGATCTGTGGCTTTCCCTCGAGGCTTTCCCAGTGGGCTGTCCCACGTGCCACCGTGGTGTGAGTCGATCCTAGGCTTGAAAGTCAAGGCAGTGCAAGGAAAACAGGTTTCCCTGGAATGGACTGAGACATCTGTGGGACTCTGGGAATGGTGGCACGACACTGGAGTTCCTCTCTTGTTTCCTGTGGAGAGTGCCCCGAGCAACTTGCATGGGGACTGGCCTTTCATGAGGCCAACAGAGCGGGTCTCTGAGGTCCAAGTCGTAAGTCGAGAGCTCCTGCTGCAACTCGAGAAAATCCAGGAGGTTCTCCCCTCCAGGCGAGATGTGGCCCATATCCGATGACGCGTCTCGAGGCTATTCAACAAGCGTCTGGAACTAACAAACGGGGCTTCAAACCCTAGCTGCAACTCAAGAAGTTCCCCGAAATACACCTCTCCACTCGAGAGGAAGCAGGAGAGTCCCGCCCACATCCAGAGTAGCCCCGTTACTGCCTCCTAGCTCGAGAGGAGGGATCCTTTCACTGAGTGGTCGGTCAAGTATTCCCGGAGTTCCCGACTCATCTCAAGAGGAGGCGCTATCCACAGGAAAGGCGAGAGGAACTCCAGATTCGTGCACCCATTCCCAGAGTCCCCCAGATGTCTCAGTCCATTCCAGGGAAACCTGTTTCCCTACACTGCCTCGACTTTCAGGACGAGGATCCACTCACACCACGGTGGCACTTGGCACAGCCCTTAGGGAAATCCTCGAGGGAAAGCCACAGATCCCTTGATCCATGCGAAGAGAAGCGTGACACTGCTGCTACAGCTTGGGAGGAAAGCGCACGTGCATGCCTCCACTCGAGATGAGGACTGACTCCACTGGGGAGACTACAGAAGTACCCCAAGATCTATCTCAGCACTGGAGAGGAATCCTCAGGTTCCGGCACCGACTCCACACAAGGTCTTAGACCCCGGCATCGACGGGAGAGAAATCCCGAGAGGCCCCCGAGCAACTCGCATGGGGACTGGCCTTACCTGAGGCCACCAGAGCGGGTCCCTGAGGTCCCCGTCTTAAGTCGAGAGCACCTGCACCAACTCGAGAAAATGCAGGAGGTTCTCCCCTCCAGGGGAGATGAGGCCCATTTCCTCTGAGGCGTCCCCAGGCTAATTACACCTAACCTCTGGAACTTCCAAAGGGTCCTTCACACCATTGCTGCAACTCAAGAAGTTCCCCGACGTACCCGTCTCCACTCGAGAGGAAGCACGAGAGTCCCGCCCACATCCAGAGGAGCCCCGTTTCCGCCTCATAGCTCGAGAGGAGGGATCTTTCCCTGCGTGGTCGGGAAAGAATTCCCGGCGTTCCCGTCGCATCTCAATTGGAGGCGCTCTCCACAGGAAAGGAGAGAGGAACTCCAGGGTCGTGCCACCATTCCCAGAGTCTTCCAGACGTCTCAGTCCATTCCAGGGAAACCTGTTTTCCCTGCACTGCCTCGACTTTCAAGCCAAGGATCGACTCACACCTCGGTGGCACGTGGGACAGCCCTGTGGGAAAGCCTGGTGGGAAAGCCTCGTGGGAAAGTCTCGTGGGAAAGCCTCATGGGAAAGCCTCGTGGGAAAGCCTCGAGGGAAAGCCACAGATCCCTTGATCCACCTGAAGGGAAGCGTGAAACTGCTGCTGCAGCTCGGGAGGAAAGCGCACGTGCATGCCCCCACTCGAGACGAGGACTGACTCCCCTGGGGAGACTCCAGAAGTACCCCAAGATCCATGTCAGCACTGGAGAGGAATCCTCAGGTTCCGGCACCGACTCCACACAAGATCTTAGGCCCCGGCATCGACGGGAGAGGAATCCTGAGAGGCCCCCGAGCAACTCGCATGGGGACTGGCCTTTCCTGAGGCCACTAGAGCGGGTCCCTGAGGTCCCCGTCGTAAGTCGAGAGCACCTGCCGCAACTCGAGAAAATACAGGAGGTTCTCCCCTCCAGGCGAGATGAGGCCCATTTCCGCTGAGGCGTCTCGAGGCTAATCACACCTAACCTCTGGAACTTCCAAAGGGTCCTTCACACCCTTGCTGCAACTCAAGAAGTTCCCCGACATACCCGTCTCCACTCGAGAGGAAGCACGAGAGTTCTGCCCACATCCAGATGAGCCCCGTGTCCGCCTCCTAGCTCGAGAGGAGGGATCCTTTCCCTGCGTGGTCGGGAAAGAATTCCAGGCGTTCCCGTCGCATCTCAAGAGGAGGCCCTCTCCGCCGGAAAAGCGAGAGGATCTCCAGGGTCGTCCACCATTACCTGAGTCCCACAGATGTCTCAGTCCATTCCAGGGAAACCTGTTTTCCCTGCACTGCCTCGACTTTCAAGCCGAGGATCGACTCACACCATGGTGGCTCCTGGGACAGCCTTGTGGGAAAGCCACGTGGGAAAGCCTCGTGGGAAAGCCTCGAGGGAAAGCCACAGATCTCTTGATCCACGCAAAGGGAATCGTGACACTGCTGCTACAGCTCGGGAGGACAGCGCACGTGCATGCCCCCACTCGAGACGAGGACTGACTCCCCTGGGGAGACTCCAGAAGTACCCCAAGATCCATGTCAGCACTGGAGGGGAATCCTCAGCTTCCGGCCCCGACTCCTCACAAGGTCTTAGGCCCCGGCATCGACGGGAGAGGAATCACGAGAGGCCCTCTAGCAACACGCATGATAACTGGCCTTTCCTGCAGCCGCCAGAGCGGGTCCCTGAATCCCCGTCGTAACTCGAGAGCACCTGCTGAAACTCGGGAATATCCAGGAGCCTCTCCATTCCAGGCGACATGAGGCCCATTTCCGCTGAGGCATCTCGAGACTAACCACACCTAACCTCTGGAACTTCCAATGGGTCCTTCACACCCTTGCTGCAACTCAAGAAGTTCCCCGACATACCCGTTCCTCTTCACTTTCTGCCATAATGGTGGTGTCATCTGCATATCTAAGTTGATTGATACTTCTACCGGCAATCTTGATTCCAGCTTATGTATCTTCCATCCCAGCATTTTTCATGATGTACTCTGCATAGAAGTTAAATAAACAGGGTGACAATATACAGCCTTGACATACTCCTTTTCCTTTTTGGAACCAGTCTGTTGTTCCATGTCCTGCTCTAACTGTTGCTTCCTGACCTTCATCCAGATTTCTCAAGAGGCAGGTTAGGTGGTCTGGTATTCCCATCTCTTTCAGAATTGTGGCTAAAACAACAGTATAAGGACCTTTCCGATGTCAGGCCAAGGAATTGTGTTTCCAGTCATTGAGCCACACCTGATCACTGAGCACAAATTCATGAATCTGTTCCTCAAGGGGGAATGATATTCTTTTTTATACAAACTTAGTTACCTGATTTATTACCTTACCTAATTGTTCCATCTGCTGTGAAATCCCACCCCCTTACTTGTGGCAAATCTGCTAACACCTGCCTCACTGTGGGAGGGGGTCTCCCATAGAAAATTTCATAAGGACAACAACTGTGGGAACGTGCGGTTACCCGTAATATGAGTAAGTCTGCCGGAAGCAAGCCCATCCACGTACAGTCAGTCTCTATGATCCATTTTGAAAGTGTCTCTTCAAGAGTTTGGTTGTTTCTTTCCACCATTCCAGAACACTGAGGCCTATATGCTGTATGTAATTTCCACTGATATTTAGAGCTTCACATACCTGTTAATTAACGCGGCTACAAAGACAGGGCCATTGTCGGATTCTATACTGGTTGGAAACCCAAGTCTGGGAATTATTTCTCAAATCAGCGAGCTACTTCATTTTCTTTTTCAGATCAGGTAGGGAAGGCCTCTGCCCAACCGGAAAAGGTACCTACTATTCTAGTAAGTCATGATAACAGGTGACTGCCTTTGCTTCCCCGAAGGACACTCGCTTTCCCTGCATCCTGAGAACTCCACGTCTCAGCCAGTTGGAAAAGCGCTTCTTGGAGGTCATTATTCAGGGGCAACTTCCCCTGGAGCCCGGGGCCATAGGGAGCGGCTCCACACTCCCAGGGAAAGGCAGAGCCACAGCCACACATCTGTCCCATCCCCTTTGCTCTGTAGGAGAGCTCTAGTGAGCCTAGGTCTGTCAGGAAAATTCTTGGCTCCTATGGGGACACATTCTATGTGTGAAACTGCATCCAGGACCTAGGGGCCACAGGGCGCCTGTTTCTCTCGGGGGCGGAGGGGTGGGGGGCCTGAAGCAGTGCGGCCCAGCAACAGCTTCCACATCCATCCAATTGCTCTTTTCTTACCTCTGATAGAACTAGCTTTGTTCCAGCCTTTGGCAATTTGGAGGCAAGCGGGCCCCACTTCCTCCCCAAGGAGGCATGGGACCTACTTTGAGTGGAAAGGCCCCTCACGGAGCTGAACCCAGGAAGGCACCCAGTCATGTCTGACACATTCCTGCATCCTGCTTCTTCATGAGCAATACCGCTATAAGCTAGGCATGTCTTTCCAAGGCTCAGAAAGGACAGGGGAGATGCATGGTGCTGCCTCTGGAATTTCGGTCCTCTGAGCAGACCTGGAGGTCTCCCCTTGAAGGAGCTAACCAGTTTCTTCCAAATACAGGCTTGCAAACACACACTGGGTGGCTGCCTCTTCTTCCCTGAAGGACGATCACTTTCCCCGCATCCTGTGAACTCTGCATCCCAGCCTGCTGAAAAAGCGCTTCTTGGAGGTCATTTTTCAAGGACAATTTTCCCTGGAGACCAGGGCCGTAGGGAGGGCCCCATGCTCGCTGGGAAAGGCAGAGTCACATCCACAGTCTGTTCTACCCCTTTTGCCCTGTAGGAGAGCTCTAGTGAGCCTAGGTCTGTCAGGAAAATTCTTGGCTCCTATGGGGACACACCCTGTGTGTTAACCTGCATATCGGACCTAGGGGCCACAGGGCGCCTGTTCCTCTCGGGGGGGACCCTGAAGTGGTGCGGCCCAGCAACAGCCTGAACATCCATCCGATTGCTCTTTTCTTCCTTCTGATAGAGCTAGCTTTGCTTCTCGCTTTGGCATTTCGGAAGCCAGGGGGAGCCCCACCGCTGTTGTCCTGGGGTCTATTGGAGGTACCGGGTCTATTGGACCCCAGCATGGCACCCGACCCCCTCAGACACACTCCCGCAGCCTCCTTCCCCATGGGCAGGACTGTTCTGACCTAGGAATGTGTTCCCAAGGCTCAGAAAATGCAGGGAGACACACGGCCCTGACTCTGGAACTGAGGCCGTTGGAGCAGGCCTGGAGGTCTGACGTCTGAGACGCCAAACACTTGCTGCAAGATACAGGTGTGAAAACACACTCTCTGGGGCTGCCTTTCCTTCCTCCAAGGAAGAGAGCTTTTCCAGTCTCCTCCGTGCTGAGTCATACAAGGCTGGAAAGGTCTGGCTTCCAGGGCATTTCTCAGCGGCAATGGCCCCTGAGGCCCTGCACCCAGGGAGGGATCCTACCCTCCCAGGGGAAGTCAAAGCAACCTCCAAACAGCTGTTCTCTCATGTTACCTCTGCAGGAGGGAGCTAGTGAGCCCAGGTCTGTCTGGAACGTTCTTGGATCCTGCGGGGAAATCATCCTGGGAGCCCACCTGGATACCAGTCGTAGGGGCTAAAATTCGCATTTTCCTTCCTTGGAGCCCTAACGCAGTACAGCCTAGCAACTGCTTGAAAATCCATCCTGTTGCTGTTTTCTTCCCTCTGACAGAGCGAGCTTTGCTCCCCATTTGGGGATTTCAGAAGCAAGGTGGTGGCCTGCAACTCCTTGCCTGGGGTCCATTGGAGGTGCAAGGTGCCCTCGACCAGGTGACCCCAGCATGACACCTGGCCCCCTCAGACACACTCCCGCAGCCTGCTTCCCCATGGGCAGGACTGCTCTCACCTAGGAATGTGTTTGCAAGGCCAGGAAACTGCAGGGAGACACAAGGCCCTGATTCTGGCATTGAGTCTGTTGGAACAGGCCTGCAGGTCTTCTGTCTAACAAGCCAAACACTTGCTGCAAGATACAGGCCTGAAAACACACTCTTGGGCTGCCTTTCCTTCCTCCAAGGAAGAGAGTTTTCTCAGCCTCCTGTGGGCTGAGAGTCACACAGGGCTGAAAAGCACTTGCTGGGAGATTATTTTTCATTGGCCATGGCCCCTGAGGCCCTGTGCTCAGGGAGGGCTCCCTCCCTCCCAGGGAAAGTCAAAGGAAGCTCCAAACGGCTGTTCAATCATGTTTTTGAGAGAGTCATTGCCAAGGCAGGTTTATAAGAAGTTCAAGGGTCCCCAAGGAGAGAGGGGTCTAGAATTCTCAAGGAGGAAGGAAGGACAAACTGTTTTTCCCTCTACATTCCTTAGGATTATATAACAATCATGCATCCTTCTTGAGGACGGTCTCTGGAAAAAACCTTCTGGCTAATCCTGTTATCTTAAAATGTCAATTATGGGAGTAGGTCTAGTGAGTCTTTACAACCTCCAGACATTCTTTTGTTCGTTGTCATAACTTATTGGAGAGTATATAACTCCATTACTAACACTAGCAAGGGGGTACGCTTTCTGCCCCTTGTGATGTCTCTGTCAGAAGCTTTCTCTATCTCCTTTCTCCTTTAATAAAACTCTATTGCACAAAAGCTCTGAGTAATCAAGCCTCGTCTTGGGCCCTGGATTGAATTCTTCTCCTCCATAAGCCAAGAATCCCAGCATCTTTTCGTGGTTCAGCAACAATATTTCATTTCCTCTGCAGGAGAGAGCTAGTGAGCTTAGGTCTGTCTGGAACATTCTTGAATCCTGTGGGGAAAATATCCTGTGCACACATCTGGATACTGGGCCTAGAGGCCAAAATTCGCATTTCTTTCCCGGGGAGCCCTAACGTGGTGTGACTTAGCAACTGCTTGAAAATCCATCCCATTGCTGTTTTCCTCCTTCTGACAGAGCTAGCTTTGTTCCCTGCTTTGGGATGTCTCAACCGAAGGGCCGGTCCATAGCTACTCGCCTGGGGCCCATTGGATGTGCAAGGTGCCCTCGACTAGGTGACCCTAGCATGGCACTCAGCCCGCTCAGACACACTCCCGAGGCTTCTTTCTCATGGGAAGCACTGCTCCAACCTAGGAATGTGTCTGCAATGCTTGGAAAGTGCAGTGAGACACACAGCCCTGACTCTGCAATTGAGGCCCTCAGAGCAAGCCTGCAGCTCTGATGTCTGAGAAGCAAAACACTTGCTGCAAAGAGAGGCCTGAAAACACACTCTCTGTGGATGACTTTCCTTCCTCTAAGGAAGATAGTTTTCCCAGTCTCCTGCTTCCTGAATGTCACACAGCTGGAATGCGCTTGCTTGGAGGTCGTGATTCAGTGGCAATGACCCCTGAGGCCCTTTGCCCAGGGAGGGCTCCCACACTCACAGGCAAATCAAAGCAACTTCCAAGTGAGTCAGCTCTTCACATCAAGTGGCCAAAGTATTGGAGTTTCAGGTTCAGTATTAGTCCTTCCAATGTATATTCAGACCTGATTTCCTTTAGGATGGAGTGGTTGCGTCTCCTTGTAGTCTAAGCGACCTACAAGCATCTTCTCCAACACCACAGTTCAAAAGCATCCAATTTTCAGCTGTCACTTTCTTTATAGTACATCTTTCATATCCATCCATGACATATGGAAAAACCATAGCCTTGACTGGATGGATCTTTGTTGGCAAAGCAACGTCTCGGCTTTTTAATATGCTGTCTAGTTTGGTCATCACTTTTCTTCCAAGTCATAAATACGTTTTAAGTTCATGGAGGCAGACATCACCTGCAGTGATTTCCAAGCCCCCCAAAATAGTCTGCTGCTGTTTCCAATGTTTTCCCATCTATTTGCCATGAAGTGATGAGACTGGATGCAATGATTTTAGTTTTCTGAATGCTGAGCTTTAAGCTAACTTTTTCACTCTCCTCTTTCACTTTCATCAGGAGACTCTTTAGTTCTTCTTCACTTTCTGCCATAAGGGTGGTGTCATCTGCATATCTGAGATTCTTGATATTTCTCCCAGCAATCTGGATTCCAGCGTGTGCTTCCTCCAGCCCAGTGTTTCTCATGATGTACTCTGCATATAAGTTAAATAAGCAGGGTGACAATACACTGCCTTGACATATTCCTTTTCCTATTTAGAACCAGTCTGTTGTTCCATGTCCAGTTCGAACTGTTTCTTCCTGACCTGCATACAGGTTTCTCAAGAGACAGGTCAGGTGGTCTGGTATTCCCATCTCTTTCAGAATTTTTCCCAGTTTATTGTGATCCACACAGTCAAAGGCTTTGGCATAGTCAATAAAGCAGAAATAGATGTCTTTTTTTCTGGAACTCTCTTGCTTTTTCAATGATCCAGTGGATGTTGGCAGTTTGATCTCTGGTTTCTCTGCATGTTTTAAATCCCTCTTGAACATTTGGAAGTTCACAGTTCATGTGAACTTGGAGAATTTTGAGCATTACTTTACTAGTGTGTGAGATGAGTGCAATTGTGCAGCAGCTTGAATATTCTTTGTCATTGCCTTTCTTTGGGATTGGAATGAAAACTGACCTAATGACTAGATGTTTTCAATTGCATATGCTGAAAGAACTGGCTGTGCAGTTTTGAAGAAAAAAAAATCATTTTAACCCATTTTCTCTGAAGTGCAAGGCATATCATGGCCATCCCTGAATCATAAAGTCACCTTTTCTTTATGTAGTCATAGTTTCATGCCTAAATTATAGGCCAACTCGTGCTCAAATGGACTCTGATGTCAGGGGCAGATCAACTAATAAAAAGCTTGGATTGTCCCTCTGGAGGAAAGTGAGATCTTGGTCCCACGAGAAGAATCTGAAGGGTTAAGGGAACTTGCAAGAGTGGGGAAAGCTTAGTCCATCCTACATGTACCAAAATCTTAAATAAGGCTTATTTACTTTACCGAAGTAAAAAAACAGATGATGAAAACAATTATAAATCAATGAAAGGTAAAGAAATCCATAGTCTGTTATCAAAAATTGCATTCTAAGAAAACTTTGTTCTCTTAACCTAGAGAGGAGACTAAATTCCATCTGGTACCAGCTTACCAGAAGACAAACAAACAAACAAACAAATTATCGGTAAGCTTAAAAAAAGTATATTCCATATATCTTGAAGTAGCAGTATTTCTGCAAAGGCATCAGTGTGAAACCATAGAGGACATGGTTAAAACCTGATTAAATAGAAATTGACAATGTAATCTGGTCACTGCTGCGACTTGAAATGCTTTAATATGATAACTGGAATTATAACTGACAGCATTTGACCAGGACATATCAGATTTTCACGGATGTCAGATAATTTCTAGGATATCTATATTAGGAACTGAAGGAATCTTTGAACCTAGGAAAGAAAACAACAGTCTCAAAGGCCCTTGCTGAATCATCTATCAGCAAGGAATGTCTTTGCAAGGATCGCAAAGTGAAGGGAAAATACACCGACCTGCCTCTGCAACTTTGGTCCTCTGAGCAGATCTGGAGGTCTCCCTTTGTATAAGCTAACCTGTTCCTTCCAAATAGAGGTTTGCAACACAAAACAAGTGGCCGCCTATTCTTCCCCGAAGGAGGCTCTCTTTCCCCACATCCTGCGAACACCCTTTCCCAGCCTCCTGGAAAAGCGCTTCTTGCAGTTCCTTTCAGAAAATCCTATGGACGGAGAAGCCTGGTAGGCTGCAGTCCGTGGGGTCGCTGAGGGTCGGACACGACTGAGCGACTGCACTTTCATTTTCACTTTCATGCATTGGAGAAGGCAATGGCAACCCACTTACTGTTCTTGCCTGGAGAATCCCAGGGACGGGGGAGCCTAGTGGGCTACCGTCTATGGCGTCGCACAGAGTCGAACACGACTGAAGCAACTTAGCAGCAGCAGCAGCAGCAGTTCCTTTCTTAGGGGCAGTTATCCCTGAGATTGGGACCTGGAAAGGCAGAGCCACCTCCACACACACGTCTTTTCTGTCCCCTTTCCTCTGGAGGAGAGCTCTAGTGAGCCTAGGTCTGTCAGGAAAATTCTTGGCTTTGACGGGATCCCACCCAGTGTGTGAACCTGCATACCCGACCTAGGGGCCACAGGCACCTGTTTTGCTCGAGTGGGTCCTGGAGGGGTGCAGCATTATGCAAGAGCTTAAAAATCCATCCAATTTGTCTTTTTTTTTTTTACCTCGGAGAGAACGAGTTTGCTCCACCTCCACCCTTTGGCAGTGTGGAGGGAAGAGGGCACCACCCTCTCCCAAAGGGGACATAGGGCCTACCAGGAGAGAAAGGCCCCTTGAGGAGCTGAGCCCAGGTAGGCAGCCAGTGATGTCAAGCACACTCCCGCTGCTTGCTTCTTCATGGGCACTCCCACGATCTGCTAGGAATGTCTTTGCAAGGATCTCAAAGGGAAGGGGAGATACATGGCCCTGTCTCTGGAACTTCAGTCCTCTGAGCAGATCTGGAGGTCTTGAGTTGTATAAGCAAACCTGTTCCTTCCAAATAGAGGCTTGCAAACACACCCCCGGTGGTTGCCTCTTCTTCCCCGAAGAAGTCTTTCTTTCCCCACATGCTGCGAACTCCCTGTCCCAACCTCCAAGAATAGTGCTTCTTGCCATTCCTTTCTTAGAGGCAGTTATCCCTGAGCTTGGGGCCGTAGGGACTAGCCCCACACTCACAGGGAAAGGCAAAGACTCCTCCATACATCTCCTCTATCCCCTTTGCTCTGGAGGAGAGCTCTAGTGAGCCTAGGTCTTTCAGGAAAATTCTTGGCTTGGACAGGATCTCACCCTGTTTGTGAACCTGCATACCCAACCAGGGGCCACAGAGCACCTGTTTCAGTAAAGTGGGCCCTGAAAGGGTGGCAGCCTAGCAAGAGCTTGAAAATCCATTCAATTGCTGTTTTTGTACCTCTGACAGAGCGAGCTTGGCTCCACCCTTTGGCAGTGAGGAGAAAAGAGGCATGACACCCTCCCCAAGGGGACATGGGGCCTACTTCGAGAGGAAAGGCCCCTTGTGGAGACTGAGGCCAGGAAGGCACACAGTCGTGTCAAACACACTCCCACTGCTTGCTTCTTCAGGGGCACTCCCGCTATCAGCTAGGAATGTCTTTGCAATGATCACAAAGGGAAGGGGAGATACAGGGCCCTGCTTCTGGACCTCCGGTGCTCTGAGCAAATCTCGAGGTCTCCCGTTGTTGTGGTCAAGGTCAAGTTCAAGGTTCAAGGTCAAGGTCAAGTTCAAGGTCAAGTTCAAGTTCAAGTTCAAGCTCAAGATCAAGGTGAAGTTTAAGTTCAAGTTCAAGGTCAACTTCAAGTTCAAGGCCAAGGTCAAGTTCAGGGTCAAGTTCAAGGTCAAGGTCAAGGTCAAGTTCAAGTTCAAAGTGAAGTTCAAGTTCAAGGTCAAGGTCAAGTTCAAGTTCAAGTTGAAGTTCAAGGTCAGAGACAAGTTCAAGTTGAAGTTCAAGTACCAAGTTCAAGGTCTTCGCAAGTTCAAGTTCAAGGTCAAGTTCAAGGTTCAAGTTCAAGTCAAAGGTCAGTCAGTAAGTCAAGTTCAAGGTCAAGTCAGCAATCAAGTCATTCAAGTCAATGAAGTCAAGTTCAAGTCAGTCACAAGGTCAAGTTCAAGTCAATGTTCAAGGTCAAGATCAAGTTCAAGGTCAAGTTCAAGTTCGAAGTTCAAAGTTCAAGTTCAAGGTCAAGTTTCAAGTTCAAGTAGAAGTTCAAGTTCAAGTTCAAGTTCAATGTTAAGGTCAAGATTCAAGTTCAAGGTCAAGTTCAAGTTCAAGTGTCAAGTTCAAGTTCAAGGTCAAGTTCAAGTTCAAGTTCAAGTTCAAAGTCAAGTTCAAGGTCAAGTTCAAGGTTCAAGTTCAACGTCAAGTTCAAGTTTCAAGTTCAAAGTTCAAGTCAAGGTTCAAGTTCAAGTCAAGGTTCAAGGTCAAGTTGAAGTTGAAGTTCAAGTTCAAGTTCAAGCTCAAGTTCAAGTGTTCAAGTTCAAGGTCAAGCCCAAGTTCAAGTTCAAGTCAAGGTCAAGTTCAAGGTTCAAGGTCAAGGTCAAGCCCAAGTTCAAGTTCAAGGTCAAGGTCAAGTTCAAGGTCAAGTTCAAGTTCAAAGGGCAGGGCAAGGCCAAGCCCAAGACCAAGGCAAGGGCAACAGCAACGCCAAGGGCAAGGCCAAGGCCCAGGCCAAGGCAAAGGCCAAGGCCACCAAAGCGACGCCCAAACCCCGTAACGCCTGACAAAAGGCAGAAGCCACTAGGCCCCTGTGCAGAGGAAGCCACTGAAGGCAGCAAGGCCACAGAGCTCCCCGACTCCCATTCCCACATGAAGATGTGAGGATAAAGGGCCTCATCCCAGCAAAGCACCCCGCTCCCACCACCCCCCAACCCCGGCCCCCGCCCCCCGCAGCACGCCCACTGAAACAACACTGTCTTCCCAGAAAAGAGAACGGGAGAAGCCATGTGTGTGCCAAAGGAGCAAGATGAACGAACGATGCCACGCCCTCCGAATTTGGCACACCTGACGCCTCGGAACCCCGGGCCTGGCCGATGGGTCCCAGCCGTTCTCGGGTGGGAGGGGGTCAACACATTGGCCGAGAGCCCTTGCCAGGCCACCCGCAAATCCCCTGAGATGTGATCCGACACAGGGACCGAGGGCAAACGTACCGCTTGAGGTGCTGGAGGAGCCGGACGAAGCCATGGTGGGAGAGGCACACCGGGCACGCTGCAGACTGCTGGCTGAGTGGGCGGGGACCCCAGCAGCTCAGGACTCTGGAGAACGGGAGGCGTCTCCGCCACCATTGACGTCAATAGGGTTTGGGTGGTAGATGGAGGGGGCCGCCCCCCTGGCCTCATTTCCAAGCAGAGACCCTGGACGGAGTCCGTGGAGGCGAGTGGGCTTTTGTCCCAGGCACGGGCTGTTGGCCCTGGACGGCGCCAAGATGCCCCGTTGGGGTGGGCGTGGCCAGTTCGGGGCTTTTTGGTTTGTGGCCCTCCCTCGCAGCGGGGGGTGGGTTCAACAGCGCGAGTGGATCATACTCAGGGGCCCTCAGCAGTGGGGGCCAAGGAACTCACCGCCCAGGACCCTCCTAGGTCCGCTTTGAATTGCCAGCCAACAGCCCCTTTCCCAGCTGCCTTGCTTGAGATTTCCCGCCTTTTCACATTCCACAGGTTCCTGGTCCTCGACTGCGTCCCCGCTGGCTCCCTGCCGAGGCATTTCGCGCGGGACACCAGACGCTCTCTCCAGCGCCTGCCACCTAGATCCCTCGCTGTCCTGCCCTCCGTTTCCCCATCGCCCCTCCAACAACTCCTCCGTGGGCTGCTTGCATCTTTTCCGCTACAGTTCATCCCAGAAGTGCCACCGGACCGAGGGTTTTGAGTTTGCCTGGAGCCCAAAGGCTCCGGCCAGAGACCTGAGGGGCCAGCGTCTTGGACTGGCAGCTAATGCAGTTTGGGGTCTGTTTAGTCAGCGGTGGAGCCTGGAGGCCGGCACCTCCCGGGGCACCCCCAGCGGAGTGCCTGGAGAATACCCGCCCAGAAGTGTTATCCTACTGTGGGGAAGGAGGTTCCTGGTTTTGGCCTCACTGGTTCGACTGTTCACGCGCCGAGGATCTGACTCACACAACGATGGTGGCAAGTGGGAATAGCCTTGTGGGAAGCCTCATGGGAAAGGACTCCAGGGAAAGCCACAGGATTCCTTGATCCACGAGAAGGGAAGCGTGAACTAGGCTGCTACCGCTCGGAGGAAAGCGGCACGTGCATGACCCCACTCGGAGCCGAGACTGACGTCGAAGCTTGGGAGACCTCCAGAAAGTAGCCAAGATTTCCATGTCAGCACTGGAGAGGAATCCTCAGGTTCGGTCCCGACTCCACACAAAGGTCTTTAGGCCCCGGCAATCGACCGGCGAGGAATCCTGAGAGGCCCCCTAGACCTGGCGCTATGGGACTGGCCTTTCCTGAGGTCACCCGAGCGGGTCCTGAGCGTCTCACGTCGGTAACTCGAGAGCAGCCTGCCGCAACTCGGAGAAAAATCGCCACGGCAGGTT
>NW_017212019.1:0-26700 GCF_001704415.2 Capra hircus
CTGGTTCAATAGTTCACGTAACTGACATCAGAAGGGTGACAGCCCCACGCACGAGGAATCGTGCCGCAGACCTGGCAGCTCGAAAAGTAGCTGATGAAGATTTCATCACCCCTGTGTTGGCGATCGGACTTCCACCTCCAGGTATGGGAACTCTGCCCCTAACCCCTGAGTATTCATCCACAGACCTTGCTTGGATCCAAAAACACACCAACCTTCAAAAAGGTGAAGATGGATGGTACCGAGACTCAGACGGCTACTTGATACTCCCTGCTTAGTTGCGGATGACAACTATGTGAGCATTTGCACTTGTCTACTCATCTGGAAAAAAAAAAGACTCTGATGCTCTTTCAAACTGCGCGCCTGCGATTTCCCGGCACCAGACAACTGTAAAGAACATAGTGCATGCTTGTAAGGCGTGTCAACAGATGAGGCCAGGAAAAGGACAACATGCAGGACTGAGGTATTGGGGAGAAGGACCAGGGCAACACTGGGAAATAGATTTCACCGAGGTAAGGCCAGGCAAGTATGGTTACGGACTTGTTAGTGTTGGTGGATACTTCTCAGGGTGGGTGGAGGCTTTTCCTACAAAGGGAAAAACCGTGATGATAGTGGCAAAAAAAAAAATTAAAAAAAAAATAGTTCCCAGGTTTGGCCTGCCAGTGACCATCGGCTAATGGACCTGCTTTTGTGAGTCAAATAGTTCAGAGCCTTGCCCTAGCCCTCGGGACTAAATGAAAGTTACATTGTAAATACAGTCCACAGAGCTCAGGGCAAGTAAAAAAAAATAAATCAGACTCTAAAGAAACTTTAACTAAATTGGCTACAGAGGCTGGCGGGACTGGGTGACCCTCCTTCCCTTCGCCCTCTTCATGCGCGTAATACTCCTTATCAACTTAATCTGACCCCATTTAAAATTCTGTATGGGAGACCTCCCCCTGTATGTCCAATATTTAAGAAAAGAAACTACCGCCTCCCACGTTGGGACAATTCCAAGAGGCCTTGATGGCCTTAAGCAAGGTGCACTCTCATGTCTGAAAACTGCTCCAGAAATACATGTGGGTCAAAATAAGGGAACTATTCCCTCACATGACATTGGCCCAGGAGATTGGGTATGGGTCAAAAGGCACCAAATCAAGGCACTAGAACCCAAATAAAAGGGTCTTATGTTGTTCTTCTTGCCACCCAACTGCCCTAAAGGTCGACGGTACTGGGCCTTGGGTGCATTGCAACCACGTACGCCCAGCTGCTTCAGCAGAGCAGAAAGACGCTAAAAAAAAAAAAAAATGGAAAGCACCTCTGCACCCACCAAGCCCCTGAGGCTAAAGCTTCAAAGGCACCAACAGGACCAGGACAGCTCGGCTGGGCTGTCTTGTGGATGACCCAGTTACTCCTGCTCCGGAGCTGCAGCGTGAACCCGCATATCAACCCGTCAAAATCACCTGGAAGCTGCAAAATAGACTAAGACGTGAGATGCTTAACTCCACCACTGCAATACATCCACCAAATACTTGGTGGCCAGACTTATACTTTGACCTTAAGCCGGTGGTAAATGTACCCTGGAAGAGGGGCAAGCTCCCAAATCATGCATTCTGGGCATGTCCAGGTGCACCCAGGCATAACTAAAAGATCTGTGGGGAAATACAGAGAAGACTCTGTGCTGCCCTAAAAAAGAGTGTTGTTTTTATGCTGATCACACAAAAATAGTTAAAAAAATCTATGGCAAGTAAGAGAGGGACTAGCCCAACGTAAATGAGAATGTGAGGCTCAACAAGGATGGTTTGAGTCTTGGTTTCAACAATCCCCTTGGTTGACCACCCTAATCTCCACCTTGCTGGGACCCCTGCTAATACTTCTGATGCTTACCTTTGGCCCATGTATTATCAATAGACTTACAGCCTTTGTAAAGGGAATGCATAAATACAGTACAGCTATTTGTGCTTCGACAACAATATCAAACTGTGTCTCAGGACCAAGAGGAAGATTCCTCTATATGATCTAAGGACAGGGGGGAATGTTAGGGACCAAACGACGGTCTCTAGGACCTGAGTCATGTTTACCAAAAAGAGACAGGATATGCGCTCATCCTGGCCTGGCCAATCATGTAACACCAGCTACTCCTGTAACTGAGACAAAGAACTGCCTGTATATAAAGCCGCCATACTCCTTTGTTCGGGGCTCTTGTCAGATTCCCTTGTGTGGGATGAGACTTGAGCCCTAGCGTGCTAGAGATAAACTCCCTTCTTGTTTTTGCATTACTGTGGTGGACTTGCTCTCTCGGTCGGTTCGGAGATACGGGCTTGGAGCATAACATAAACATTATCAGTGTAGACAGGACCTGGAGAGGTCTAAATCTACCATGTAGACAGAACTTGGTCAGGTTCAAACTTGGTCTTCCAGCAGGCACAGGTCACTCGTAGGCCAGGGTCTGTCATCATTGGACAGGGGCTCACCCTCCTGTGGGAGTTAGGATGTACATTTCTTGAAGAAATCATCGCTGGGCTCCACACTTCACCCACATCAGGAAACCGAAAGGATCTATGTCATTAAACATCTCAACAGGCAAAACAACAATGTTAGCAATTTCTCTGGTCACATGATGGTCAGGATCCAGGGGAGAGCCAGGAACTCCTGAGTGCAGCCCAGTGTCCTGTACAGACAGACAGGAAGTGGCCAGATTCCAGCATCCCAGGCTCCCAGCAGGAGGTGACCACACTGGAAGTCTTTTGGAAAATACTTTATCAGTATAAAAATATATTGTTGAATTTTCAAGCATACTACTTATTACTTGCAAACCTATAAAATTCTTCAAATCTTGGCACCCTCATCTTTGCGATTTCCTTTGTTTCCTTTGTTTCAGATTTTCTAGGTAGCAGCAAGCCATCATTTCAGACTACTTTCATCTAATTCTGTTATTTGTTATATTATGAATGAAGGGTCGCACTTAAAAGAAAGTCACCGCCAACAGTTAGCGATTCAAGGAGCACATGAGCTGCAGGTGCTTTTTCTTCTAACAGTTTCATTTTTCTCCATGAAGAAAACAGAAAACATAGGCCCCCTGATTTTTTGCTTCTCTGTTCAAAGTGAGCTAGAATGAAATTGATTTTCATAT
Source organism: Capra hircus (assembly GCF_001704415.2). NCBI lineage: Eukaryota > Metazoa > Chordata > Mammalia > Artiodactyla > Bovidae > Capra > Capra hircus. Next base: position 3,110 of record NW_017212019.1, read on the forward strand.
CAACAGGTAACATTTTTGAGGGTTGAAATGTCATACCAAGGAAACAGGCCTGGAGAAGAGGGAATGCTCCTATGCTGTTAGAGGGAAAGCATATCCTAAAAATAAAGCTAAAATTCAAATAGATTTAATTATGACAGTATGTGATTACATAGAGTATGAACCAAGGGTCTACATATAGCAGGCAACATGTGAAGACAAATTTGACATTTCAGATGTGAGAGTAAAGGTTCAATTCAGTTCAGTCATTCAGTTGTGTCCGACTCTCTGCGACCCCATGAATCGCAGCACGCCAGGCCTCCCTGTCCATCACCAACTCCCGGAGTTCACTCAGACTCACGTCCATCGAGTCGGTGATGCCATCCAGCCATCTCATCCTCTGTTGTCCCCTTTTCCTCCTGCCCCCAATCCCTCCCAGCATCAGAGTCTTTTCCAATGAGTCAACTCTACATATGAGGTGGCCAAAGTACTGGAGTTTCAGCTTTAGCTTCATTCCTTCCAAAGGACACCCAGGGCTGATCTCCTTTAGAATGGACTAGTTGGATCTCCTTGCAGTCCAAGGGACTCTCAAGAGTCTTCTCCAACACCACAGTTCAAAAGCATCAATTCTCCAGCGCTCAGCTTTCTTCATAGTCCAACTCTCACATCCATACATGACTACTGGAGAAACCATAGTCTTGACTAGATGGACCTTTGTTGGCAAAGTAATGTCTCTGCTTTTCAAGATACTATCCAGGTTGGTCATAACTTTCCTTCCAAGGAGTAAGCGTCTTTTACTTTCATGGCTGCAGTCACCATCTGCAGTGATTTTGGAGCCCAACCTGTCAGATATGCAGCTGGTATGCACACATTCTTTTAGAATATTGCATGTATCTTTTCAAATTATAGCTTTGCCTGGATGTATGGCTAGGAGAGAGATTGCTGGATCATATGGTGACTGCAGCCATGAAATTAAGAGATGCTTGATCCTTGGAAGAAAAGCTATGACCAACTTAGCATATTAAAAAGCAGAGACATTACTTTGCCGACAAAGGTCCATCTAGTCAGAGCTATGGTTTTTCCGGTAGTCATGTATGGATGTGAGAGTTGGACTATAAAGAAAGCTGAGTGCTGAAGAATGGATGCTTTTCAACTGTGGTACTAGAGAAGACTCTTGAGAGTCCCTTGGACTGCAAGGAGATCCAACCAGTCAGTCCTAAAGGAAATCAGTCCTTAATGTTCATTGGAAGGACTAAAGCTGAAACTAATAGTTTGGCCCACCTGATGTGAAGAACTGACTTGTTAGAAAAGACCCTGATGCTGGAAAAGATTGAGAGCAGGAGGAGAAGGGGACAACAGAGGATGAGATGGTTGGATGGCATCACTGACTCAGTGGACATGAGTTTAAGTAAGCTCTAGGAGTTGGTGATGGACTGGGAAGCCTGGTGTGCTGCAGTCCATGGGGTTGCAAAGAGTCGGACATGACTAAGCGACTGAACTGAACTGATCCTGTAATTAGATTTATTCGCTACACTTGACTGATACATTCTTTGTAAAGAAAACATTAAGAGGAAAACTACTTTATGTGATTTTTAAAAATTCTCATAAAAACTAGTTTCCTAATGGAATCTTCTATTAAAACAAATCTTCTACTTTTATTTTGCTATTTTGCTGGGTAATCTATATATATTTCAAAAATGGCAATATAGATATGTATATCATATGAAATTGTTGGTATATCTTTTATGACAATATATGTAAATATATATGAAATAGAAGTATATATTTTTATATAAGAAAATTTAAAACTTTCATAAAATTAAAAACTTTCATAAATTAAACATTTTCAAACAATTAAAGCCTTTCATTGTGTGGCTCACAAGAAACTGTGGAAAATTCTTAAAGAGATGGTAATACTAGACCGCCTTACCTGTCTCCTGAGAAACCTGGGTACAAGTCAAGAAGCAACAGTTAGAATGGGACATAGAACAATGGACTGGTTCCAACTGGGACAGGAGTACGTCAAGGCTGTATATTGTTACCCTGCTCATTTAACTTACATGCAGTATTGTTGTTCAGTTGCCCAGTCGTGTCTGACTCATTGTGACCCCGTACACCCCTGTGACTGCAGCACGCCAGGCCTCCCTGTTCCTCACCATCTCCCAGAGTTTGCCCAAGTTCATGTTCTTTGCATCAGTGATGCCATCCAGCAATCTCATCCTCTGACGCCCTCTTCTCTTTCTACCCTCAATCTTTCCCAGCATCAGGGACTTTTCCATTGAGTTATCTGTATCAGATAATCAAAATCCTGGAGCTTCAGCATCAGTCCTTCCAGTGAATATTCAGGGTTGATCTCCTTTAAAATTGACTGGTTTCATCTCCTTGCTATCCAAGGGACTTTCAAGAGTCTTCTCAAAGACCACAGTTTGAAGGCATCAATTTTTTGGCATTTTGCCTTCTTTGCAGTCTAGCTGTTACAACCGCACATGACCACTGGGAAGACCATAGCCTTGACTCTATGGACCTTTGTTGGCAGAGTTAATGTGTCTGCTTTCCAACACACTGTCTAGGTTAGTCATCGCTTTCCTGCCAAAACAATCGTCTTCTGATTTCATGGCTGCAGTCACCGACTGCAGATTTTGGAGCCCAAGAAGGGGAAATCTGTCACTACTTCCACATTTTCCCTTCTATTTGCCATGCAGTTATGAGGCTGGAAGCCATGATCTTAGTTTTTTAAATATTTAGTCTTAAGCTGGCTCATTCACTCTCCTCCTTCACTCTCAGCAAGAAGCTTTTTAGTTCCTCTTCACATTCTGCCGTTAGAGTGCTATCATCCACATATCTGAGGCTGTTGATGTTTCTCCCGCCTATCTTGATTCCGGCTTGTAACTCATCCAGCCCGGCCTTTCTCATGATGTGCTCAGAGTATAGGTTAAACAAACAGGGTGACAGCAGATAGCCCTGTCGTATTCCTTTCTCGATCTTGAACCAATCAGTTGTTCCCTACAGGGTTCTAACTGTTGCCTCTTGACCTGCACACGGGTTTCTCAGGAGACAGGCAAGATGGTCTGGTATTCCCATCTCATTAAGAACTTTCCACAGTTTGTCACGATCCACATGGTCAAAGGCTTTAGCATTGTCAATCAAACAGAGATAGGTGTTTTCCTGAAATTCCCTTGCTTTCTCTATAATCCAGCGAATGTTGGCAATTTGATCTCTAGTTTCTCTTCCATTTCTAAACCCAGCTTGGACATCTGGAAGTTCTTGATTCACATAATACTGAAGCTTAGCATGCAAGATTTTAAGCATGACCTTACTAGCATGGGAGATGAGTTATCTGATGGTTAGCATGTTTTTTGGTACTACCCTCCTTGGGGACTCGGATGAGGACTGACCTTTTCCAGTCCTGTGGCCGCTGCTGGGTTTCCAGAGTTGCTGACATAATGAATGCCAAATCTTGATGGCGTCATCCTTTAGGGATTTGAATGATTCTGCTGGAATTTCATTGCATCCACTAGCTTTCTTAACAGCAGTGCTTCTTAAGGCCCACTTGACTTCACACTCCCAAACGTCTGGCTCTGGGTGACTGACCACACCATCATAGTAATGCGGCTCATCAAGGCCTTTTTTACGCAGTGCTTCCACGTATTCATCTCTTCTTGACCTCTTCACTGTCTGCTAGGTCTCTACCATGTTTACCCTTTATTATGCCATCTTTGGGTGGAATGCTACCTCGATGTTTCCAGTTTTCCTGAAGAGATCTCTAGTCTCCCCACTTCTGTTTTCTTCTAGCTTTATGCACTGTTCTTTGAAGAAGGCCTTTTCTCTTCTAGCCGCTCTTTGGAACTCTGCGTTTAGTTGGATGTACCTTTCCGTCTCTCCCTTGCTTTTCGATTCTCTTCATTCTTCCACTATTTGTAAAGCCTCATCAGATAACCACTTTGTCTTCTTGCTTTCCATTTTCTTTGGGATGGTTTTGTCTGTCACCTCCTGTACAATATTATGGACCTTTGTCCATAGCTTTTCAGGAACACTCTTAACTAGATCCAGTCCCTTGAATCTATTCATTACTTCTACTGTGAATAAATATGGCATTTGATTTCAGTCATACCTGGCTGGCCTAGTGTTTTTCCCAGGTTTTCTTTAGTTTAAGGCTGAATTTTTCTGTGATAATCTGATGATATGAGCCACAGTCAGCTCCAGGTCTTGTTTTTGCTGACTGATTATAGTTCCTCCATCTTCAGCTACAAAGAATGTAACAATTTGATTTCAGTAATGACCATTTGGTGAGGTCCATGTGTAAAGTCATCCCTTGTGTTGTTTCAAAAGGGTCAACAACATGAAGGATCCCCTTCAGGGATCACTGCCTTGTCACGACGAAGGGGCTTGCATAACTCAATGAAGCTATGAGCCATGCCATGCAGGGCCACCCAAGATGGACGGGCCATAGCAGAGAGTTCTGACAAAACGTGATGCAATAGAGGAGGGAATGGCAAACCACCCCAGTATACTTGCCGTGAGAACCTCATGAACTGTATAAAGGCCATATGCAGAGTACATCACGCTAAATGCCTGGGTGGGTGAATCACAAGCTGGAATCAGGACAGCTGGGAGAAATATTAACAGCCTCAGATATGCAGATAATACCACCCTAATGGCAGAAAACTGAGAAGAACTAAAGAGCCCCTTGATGAGGGTGGAAGAGGAGAGTGAAAAACTGGCTTCAAACTCAGCTTAAAGTCATGGCATCCAGGCCTATCACATCATGGCAAATAGAGGGGAAAAAATGCAAACAGTGGCAGATTTTCTTTTCTTGGGGTCCAAAATCACTGTGCTTCAAATTTCATGGTGACTGCAACATGAAATTAAAATACATTTGCTCTTTTGAAGAAAAGCAATGACAAACCTAGATAGCATGTTAAAAAGCAGACACATCACTTTGCTGAAAAAGGTCTGTATAATCAAAGCTATATTTTTTCCAGTAGTCATATATGGATATGAGAGTTGGACCATAAAGAAGGCTGAGCACTGCAGAACTGATGCTTTTGAACTGTGGTGCTAGAGAAGACTCTTGAGAGTTCCTTGGACAGCATGGAGATCAAACCAGTCAATCCTAAAGGAAATCAACCCTGAGTATTCATTGGAAGGACTGATGCTAAAGTTGAAGCTCCAATACTTCAGCCACCTGACGTGAAACACGGACTCATTTGAAAAGACCCTGATTCTGGGAAAGATTGAGAGCAAGAGGAGAAGAGGGCGGCAGAGGATGTGATGGTTGGATGGCATCACTGACTCAATGGACATGAATTTGAGCAAACTCCAGGAGAGTGAAGGACAGAGAATACTGGCGTGCTGCAGTCCATGGGGTCACAAAGAGTTGGGCACAACTTAGCAACTGAACAGCAACAAAGAATTAAAAAGGTTCATAAGATGAAGAAGTTTCTGAAAATTTAAACTTCATGAGATTAAAACCTGCTTCATCAAATTAAAAACTTCCTCATAATATTGAAATTATAAAATTATTTATAAAATTAAAAATTTCTATTCTGGGAGACACCTGATTCAGAAAGCCAAAAGATGAACCACATCCTGGAAGAAGTCATTTCCAAGATACATATCAAATAAAGGATCTGTACTCAAACTAGACCAAACAGCCCCATTTACATTTGGTAAAGGCTGAAAAACACACCTAGCCAAGGAATATAAACAGATATGTACATAGATATTTTTATCAAGATATAATTTTTATATTTCTGTGTAGATTTTAACATCTCTGGGTAGATAGATATTTATATCTCTTGGTAGATAAATATATATATATTCCATAAAATTAAAACTTCCATAAAAATAACTTTCATAAATTGAATAACTGGCATAAAATTAATAACTTTCATAAAATTAATAACATTCATATTTCTCAGTTCAGTGCATTCACTCAATTGTGTCTGACTCTTCACGACCCCATGGACTGTATGTAGCACGTCAGACTTTCCTGTCCATCACCAACTCCCAGAGTTTACTCAGACTTATGTCCATTGAGTCGGTGATGCCATCCAACTATCTCATCCTCTGTTGTCCCCTTCTCCTCCCGCCTTCAATCTTTCCGAGCATCAGAGTCTTTTCAAATGAGTCAGCTCTTCACCTCAGGTGGTGAAAATATTGGAGCTTCAACTTCAGCATCAGTCCTTCCAATGAACACCCAGGACTGATCTCCTTTAGGATGGACTGGTTGGATCTCCTTGCAGTCCAAGGGACTCTCAAGAGTCTTCTCCAACACCACAGTTCAAAAGCATCAATTCTTCAGCGCTCAGCTTTTTTTACAGTCCAAGTCTCGTATCCATACCTGACTACTGAAAAAACCGTAGCTTTGACTAGACAGACCTTTGTTGGCAAAGTAATGTCTCTGCTTTTTAATATGCTGTCTAGGTTGATCATAGCTTTACTTCCAAGGAGCAAGCATCTTTCAATTTCATGACTGCAGTCACCACCTGCAGTGATTTTGGAGGCCCCCCGCCCCCGCCCCCGGCAAATAAAGTCTCTCATTGTTTCCATTGTTACCCAATGTATTTGCCATGAAGTGATGGGACTGGATGCCGTGATCTTAGTTTTCATATTACTCACTTCCATACAATTACTCACTTTCGTGTGACCAAAAACTTTCCCAGAAAATTAAAAACTTCCTCAGAAAAAGAAAACTTATAAAATTATTTATAAAATTAAAAACTTTCACTCTATGAAACATCTTATTCAGAAAATTAAATAATGAACCACAAACTGAAAGAGGCCATTTCCAAAACACGTATCAGATAAAGACTCTATACTCAAATCATACTAAACAGCTCCATTAGAATTTGGTAAAGATCGAAATACAAACCTGGGGCAAAAAAAAGCTAAATAGATAATAAAAAAGGAAGGACTAGGGTGGGGTAGAGACAGCCCCTTGAGGCAGCTAACCCTAGGGTCTGACATTCCCACACCTGGTCAATGTCCTGAGAAAACCACCATTCAAACAGGCATGTGCCCCCCGCCTTCATTGCACCACTACTTACAATAGACAGATTAAATCTTAAAAGAAATGTGGTGTCTATATTCAGTGGGCCATTACTCAGACATGAAAACTGCCACTGAAATTATGAAACTATGCCACTGGTCACCACAAGGCTGAACCCTGGAGGATCAAACACTATGTGGAGTCAGCAACAGAGAAAGAAAAATAGCAGATGATGTCCCTTCTTGGAAAAGTTAAACAAAGAGATACTCTGGAAGTAATTTACAACACTAAAGGAGACTCAGAGCTTCAAACACACACATACACAAAATCCAGGAAAATAAAAAGGAAAGGGCTAGGGATAAATTAGGAGGTCGGTACTAATGTATGCACAGAAATCTGTATCTGTGGCAGATAATCCACTAGGATTGTCTCCTTCCTTCCACTTATGCATGTATCTCTAACATACCCACAGAAACCTGCACCTGTATCAGCTAATCCACAAGGATTATCTCCTGCCTGCCTTCCTTCCTTTTTGCCTTTTTTCCATTTACATACACAAATGCTTATCTCCACATGTAAATAAGTACCTGTCACCGTAATAGGTAATCCACAAGGAATATATCCTTCCTTCGTTCCTTGCACATACAAAAGAGTTTGTATCTCTAATAGTTACTCCACAGGAACCTGATGTTCACCATAGAGAATTTTACTCTACCTTGTTCAATAACCTCTATGGCAAAAGGATCAATAAAAAGTGCAAACATGCTGTGTGATTATGTCATAACCGAATCTGTCCGTTGCACACATTGCAATGAAAGGAGGAAGAGAGGAATAGGTTTTTCCCTTTTCCTTTCCTGAGAACAAAGAAGATAAAGAGAACAGTGAGCAGGCCTGAACATTCCTAGTTGTTTTTTTACTCTAACTGCTCCTAACTCTGCAGGTCTGTAACTAAATTTGCTTTGCTCCTCCCTAACTTTGCAGGAGCTACAATTCACATTTTTCTTTAAACTCTATGCCAAACACACCTCCTCTCTGCTTACAACACCCTTCCTCGTGCAGTCATACATCAGAAAGTAGGCCACAGAGCCACTGAACGCCCAGACACAATTACTGAGTTACTGATGCCAGCCTGTGACTGTCTTTGAAACCATCAAATGAAAACATCTCCTGCCATATTAATAAACCAGAAATATCACCACCGTCAGTGATTTCTGGCCTCCAAATGTGAATGAGGGCTCCCCAAACTGCGATCCAGGGGGTGTGGCTACCCCCTCCCATGGTGATTGCTGAGGAGCTGGGGGATGCAAGAAGCAAGATGAACAAGGAAACATGATTGGCCCCAGACAGCTGAGGTCACGTGAAAGGAGTGGAGGCAGTGACCCCGAGGCTGCACCTCCCCACACACAGAATGCTAAATTCCTTAACCTGATACTTGATCTTTGATGAGCAGACTGCCTGCTCCCTGTGTTGCAAACCTGTATATAGCCTGACTTACCCTCTGCCTCCTTGGAGCAGTTTTCTCAGAGCTACTGAGATGCTGTCTCCTGGGTTTGGAGTCCTAAACATTCACACCAAATAAAATAACTCTACTTTGAGGTTGTGCCTATATTTTTTAGTCGACAAAACAATGCACGAGGAAGAAATCAAGATCCTGTCGCCTTTGTCCCTCATCTTATATAAGCCCCTGGACTCCTCATGGAGCGGGGGCGCAGTTCTGGAGGCATGAGACCACTGTGTTCCGCTCTCTGCCGGCAGAGAATTAAAGCCACCTTTCTATTTCCTCCAAACTCTGTCTCCATATTTTTCATTCAGCTTTGATGGGCAGAGAGGCCAAGCTTTTGGCCAGCAACACACTGAGGACAAGCACAAAACAGCAAATCAACCAGACTTCAACATAGCGTTGGTGTGAGATTAAACAAAAAAAAAAAAAGAAAAGTAATGCCTAGTTTATTCCCTCCCACCTGCTGGACTCAGGATGCTATTTGATCCTGGGAACGTGATTAGGCTTGAATTCCAGGACTGGGCTAATGTGGGGTCCAGACAGCCAGGCAGGATGCCCTTCATTGAGATCTGTTTCAATCCTGTACTCTCTCTGGTTTTCTCTGGCTGAGACCAGAATCCCTAGTGCAACCCACTGATGGTGGCCTGACCCTCTGGGCTTGAGGGCAAGAGTAAAGTCACCAAGTATCCAGGCCCTGGTGCTGGGTCCCCAGTTGAAGCCTCCTTCCTGAGAGTGCAGCCTCCTAGGCACCTCAGCAGTGAGCGGTGCCCCAGGTAGGCATGAGCCTGGAAGGGAGGGGCGAAGCTTTAGGGGGGAGAAGCAGTGAGACCCAAGGCCTTGGGGGTTTGCTCAGTCACATTCCACTCAAATTTATGGCCCAGGAAGTTGACCTTCCTTAAGGCTCTGGTTGCAGGTGGAACAAGAGTTGGGCATGACGAAGTGCTGCCACCATTTGGACATTTCCTGTAACTACAACTTGCCCACCGGTGTTTACTGGCACCTGTGTGGCTATTAATGACCGTTGCCCTCTGGAAAGGTCTTGGGATGAGTATTGCAGAAATCAACTCCAAACATAACTGCCTTTCAAGAAGCAGCTTGCAACAGGTAAAATTTCCTCACACCCTTTAGAAAAAAACACCCAGATGGCCTCAGGACAAGCTGCTCCTAAATATTACAGGAGGAAAGCCGATCAAAACGACAAGAAATCAAATCCCAGAATGTCCATCCTCACAAGCCGACAAATAATAAATGTGGGAGAGAGCTGGGTAAAGGGGGAACCTCTCTGCATGGTCAGTGGGAATGGACATTGGCAACAGCTGCTAGAAAGGACAGCTTCCCTATGCCAGAAAAAAAAAAAAAAAACTTTCCAGAAAACTAAGCCTAGGATATTGATTTCCCACACCTGAACCTAAATCCTGAGAAAATCATCATTCAAAAAGACACACCCCCCCCAATGTTCACCGCAATGCTACTTCCAATAGCCAATATACAGACTCAATAAAACATCACCGACAGATTAAATCTTAAAGAAATGTGGTACACATATACAATAGGCTGTTACTCAGATATAAAAATTGCCACTGAAATTATGAAATTAAGCCACTGGTCACCACAAGGCTGGACCTTGGAGGATCATACACTAAGTGGATTTAGCAACAGAGGAAGAAAATAGCAGATGATGTCCCTTCTAGGCAAAGTAAAAAAAAAGAGAGAGAGAGAGAGAGAGAGAGAGATACAGTGTAAGTAATTTACAACACAAAAGGAGACTCAGAGATTCATACACAAAGAATTGCAGGGAAGAAAATGGAAAGGGCTAGGGATGAATTAGGAGGTCGGTACTGACTTATACACAATCTGTATCTGTATTAGCTAACCCACAAGGATTATCTCCTTCCTTACATTCTTCCGTTTATACTCATATACAGAGAAACAGTTGTCTCTAACATATACATAGAAATCTGTGGCTGTAATAGATAATCCACAAGGACTATCTCCTTTTCCTTGAACATGTACAAAAAATGAGTATTTCTAATGAAGAGTCCAGAGGGACCTGATATTCAGCACAGAGAAGTTTATGAACTTTGTTTTTTTTTTTTCAGAGTATTTTCATCCAGAGCAATGGATTTTATTTTTTTTCCAAGTTTTGTTTTTTTTTTACTTTATTTTACAATACTGTATTGGTTTTGCCATACATTGACATGAATCCACCACGGGTGTGGTGCATTCCCAAACATGAACCCCCCTCCCACCTCCCTCCCCATAACATCTCTCTGGGTCATCACCGTGCACCAGCCCCAAGCATGCTGTATCCTGCGTCAGACATAGACTGGCGATTCGATTCTTACATGATAGTATACATGTTACAATGCCATTCTCCCAAATCATCCCACCCTCTCCCTCTCCCTCTGAGTTCAAAAGTCCATTATACACATCTGCGTCTTTTTTGCTGTCTTGCATACAGGGTCGTCATTGCCATCTTTCTAAATTCCATATATATGTGTTAGTATACTGTATTGGTGTTTTTCTTTCTGGCTTACTTCACTCTGTATAATCGGCTCTAGTTTCATCCATCTCTGAACTTTGTTTAATAAAGTCTATGACAAAAAAAATTTTTTAAGTACAAATATGCTGTATGTATCTGTCATAAGTAAATCAGTCCATTGCTCACTGAGAGAGTGATAGTTGCTCAGTCATGCCTGACTCTTTGCAACCCCATGGACTGAAGCCTGCTAGGCTCCTCTGTCCATGGAATGCTACAGGCAAGATTCCTGGAGAAGGTTGCCATTTCCTTCTCCAGGGGATCTTCCTGCCCCAGGGATCCTGCATTGCCAGAGAGTCTTTACCATCTGAGCCACCAGGGAACCCTACTGCTGCTGCTGCCAAGTCATGTCAGTCGTGTCCGACTCTGTGCAACCCCATAGACGGCAGCCCAACAGGCTCCTCTGTCCCTGGGAGTCTCCAGGCAAGAATACTGGGGTGGGTTGCCGTTTCCTTCTCCAGTGCATGAAAGTGAAAAGTGAAAGTGAAGTTGTTCAGTTGTGTCTGACTCTTAGCGACCCCATGGACTGCAGCCTGCCAGGCTCCTCCATCCATGGGATTCTCCAGGCAAGAGTACTGGCGTGGGGTACCATTGCCTCCTCTGGGGAACCTTACTATTAAGAGACATTTCTAAGCATAAAGACAGGTCAACTTAAAAAGTATCAGCAGATACATGCTTGACTTTATCTTATCATCTATAGACAATACATTAGAATATGTAATGAATCCATACACCTTTTCCAAAGGAATACCCAAGACACAAGTAGCAATAAAGTTATAAATGACAGTCATCAATCAGATGAAATCATTTAGATGAAGCTTTTCTCTCTCGAAGACATGGGGACTGGGCAAGTGGTCAGGAAGTAAATACAATGTGCTTTTAACTTTGTATGAAAAATAATGTTGCTGATAATAATGCTGTTCCACGTTGCTGAGCATAGTTCTGTTTTTGCCAAATAAATCCTCTACTTCAAATTGCTGTCCAAATGCTTTATTAAAACTCTGCTTCTGGTCTTTGTTTTGGAATCTGTTACTTTTGTTGCCACCTCCTGATCGCTGTCCCCTGAAGCTTCTCCTTCTTTCCTGCTATCCCCTGACACCTCGGTTGCCCTCGCGCTCTCCCCTGAAGCCTCGATGGCCTTCTCACTGTCCTCGGAAGTTGCGATATCCTTCCCGCGGACCTTCTAGCTCTGGTTGCTCTGTGGCCACAGAAAGCGGCCCGTGCCGTGAATCACGCCGCTCTTCCTGCACTTTTGCTACTGACGCAGTAGGGATATCAAAGCAAACACCCTGCTTTCCTTTGAGAAAGACCATTCCCTTCACTTTGGAATCAATATCCTCACCCAGCTGCCTTTTAAGTTCTTTCCAAGCATAGCTAATGTTTGGCATTTCAACTGAGCACCACAAGGTCATGGCCACAGAACCCGCTTCGGAGTTGATCAAGGAGCGCTGGTCTACCGACGCGGCCCCGGAAAGGCGGGCCAGGGCTGCAGCCAGGGCTTCCGCAGCGCCCTCTCCGCAACCAGCTGCTCGGCTGACTGCTTGAAGTGACCAGTCGCAGTGGGAGGCACCGAGTCCAGGAGCCTGATGGCATCTTTGCTAGAAGCTTTTATTATCTCTGTTGCAGAAGGAACAACTATTTGTTTAAATTTAATTCCTGCTTTTTGCTCCGCTTGGGCTGACTGGTATTCTTTGTGCTGGTAAAAGCAGATGCAAACCCCGGTCCTCTTGGCTCTACCTGTTCACCCATAACGATGAATGTAGGATTGCACATGCTTTGGTGGAGAACTTTGAACCACCAGATCAACCTCGAGGATGTCTAACCCATGTGCAGGAACATTGGTTGCAACCAAAACTCCAAAATCACCATTTCTAAAACCTTCCAGGGTGATTTCCCTTTGCTTCTGTGGAAGTCTCCGTGTAATGACTGGGCATCTTGTCTTACAGCCACATTCTGTGACAACTCCTGGGCTTCTTTCTTCATTTCACAAAATATGCTAGTGTGCCCTTGATAACCACTGTACACTTAGCTCATGTCTCCAGTAACTGCTGTCCTCTGAGTCCAGTGGCACATGATAGCCAGATGCTCTAGAGTTACTGCCGTTTTCTGCATCCTTTCACCAGTCAGGTCCACTTGTTCGTATGTAGATTTCATGTATTTTGTAGCAACATTATACACCCAATAGGGGCAAGTTGCAGAAAAAAGCAATGTTTGGGGATTGTCTTCTGAATCTTTCTTGTATGTCACACATAAAATCTCTTCCGCTTGATCAGGAAGGCCCATATCCAACATCTGGTCAACTTCATCCAGGATAACAGGCTTAAGTTTGGTGAGATCTAGCCTGCCATTCTGCAGGTGGTCTTTGACATGACATTTCTCCGTAAAAACAAGCCACTGCCAGGTGTTTTGTGATGTCACTGAAGTCTCTGCTTACTTGACTTGCCAACTCCCTTGTGGGTGCAAAAATCAGTACCTGAGGGGCATGACCTCTCTTCCAGTCTTGCAGTTCTCCAAGAAATTTCTCAACCAAAGGGATAGCAAAGAAGAAAGTCTTTCCAGTTCCTGTCCACACCTGTGCAATCAAATCCTTCTCACTATAGACACAGTGAAACGTCTTTGCTTGTATAGGAAACAGGAAGGTCACCCCACAGGCTTTGAGAAGTTTAATGGTTTCTTCAGATATGGGAAAATCAGAGAAAGCTCCTTCTTTTTGCTCCACAGTCATTCCCTGTCTAACTCACTGTTTTCTTCACTGGCAGCTTCCTTGGAGTTGGAGTCAGATCCAGAATCAGGGAATCCATTCTTGAGGTTGGGGCTTTTCTCTCAAATTTCTCCATTTATTTCTTTTTCTTCCTTCATCTTTTTGGGCTTAGGTGCACCCAATTCTTCCTCAGAAGGCTCTTCATTTTTTATAACTGTTTTGGTTTTAAGAGAAACAATTGTCTTTTCACAGGCCTCCTTTGATTTTTTTTGAACTTTGGTTTTAGGAGAAATAATGCCATCTTCGGATGGCTCCTCTTTCTTTTTTGACTTTTTAGATTTAGGAGAATGCACGTCAACCTCAGAAGGCTCTGCTTTCTTTTTAACCTTTTTAGCTTTGGGAGAAATCATTTCTTCCTTTTCTTCTGCTTCCTCTTCAGTCTTACTAGATTTTGGCTTCTCTTTTGTACCTTTCTTCTCATTTTGCTTTCGCGGCATCTCCACTTCTGCCACGGCTGTGTCTGACTCCAAATCTGCATCACTACGAAGTTTCCCTGGCATCACTCACACAAGCTGTGTAGGCCGACCAGTCTCAGTTGCTCACTGAGGACAAGCACAAAACTGCAAATTGACTAGACTTCAACATAGCACTGGCATGAGACAAAATAAAAGGAAAGAAATATACTGTTGGTTTATGCCCTTGACCTCTGTGACTTGCTATCCCCTCCCTGGACCCTGAGTAGACTCAGTCCCAGGGCTGGGGGTGGGGCCCACACAGCCGCGCAGGGTGCCCTGCACTGAGGCTCCTCTTAAGCCTGTATTGTCTGGTTTCCCTGGCTGGGGCCAGACTCCCTAGTGAACCCCAGGAATGGTGGCCTGACTCTGGATACAGGGTAAAGTCACCAAGTATCGAGGTCTCCCCCCTTCCTGAGAGTGCAGCCTCCTAGGCACCTCAGCAGGGAGCGGTGCCCAAGGAAGGCATGAATCAGAAGGGGAGGGGTGAAGCTTTAGGGGGAAGAAGTAGGGAGACTCAAGCTCTTGGGTGTTTGCTCAGGCACATTCCACCCTAATTCACAGCCCAGGAAGCCGACTTTCCCTAAGGCTCTGGGTGCAGGTGCAACCAGTTGAGCATGAATAAGTGCTGCCGCCTTGTGGACATTTCCTATGACTACACTTGCCCGCCAGTGCTGACTGGCACCTCCAATTCAAAAGGCCTGTGGGGCAGTTAAAGACAGCTGCCCTCAGAAAAGGTCCTGAGGCAGGTATTGCAGAAATGAACGCCAAACACAACCTATGTTCAAGGAGCCAATTTCAAAGGTCAATCTTCCTCACATCCTTTAAGGAAAGAAAGAAAGAAAAGAGAAAAAGAACCCAAACGGCCACAGGCAAAGATGCTCAGCATCCTGAAGTATTACAGGAGTGACGCTGATCAAAATGACAGCAAGAAATCAAACCCCATTTGACAGAATGGCCATCCTCACAGTCTGCAAGCCGTACATGGAGAAGAGAGCCAGGAGATGACGGAAACCCCCTTCATGTTCCCTGGGAACAGACGTTGGCAAGTCTCTTGAAGGGACAGCCTGCACAGGGCAGAACAAACAGGTCAAGAGAACTAAATGAGAGCTAGGATTCTAATACTCACACCTGGGCCTCTATTACAAAAAAAAATCATCATTCAAAATGACACATGAACCCCAACCTTCCCTGCAGTGGTACCTCCAACTGCCAAGACACAGACCCAAGAAAAGGTGCACTGACAAATTAGATCTTAGGGACTGTTGTACATATACACAAGGGGCTATTACTCAGACTTCAGATATCACCAATGAAATTATGAGATTATGCCAACGGTCCCCACAAGCATGGACCTTGGAGGAAAATACACTCAGTGAAGTCAGCAACCGAGGAAGACAGGATAGCAGATGATGTCCCTGGAGGGCGAAATTGAACAAAAGAGATACAGAGGAAATAATCTGCATCATAAAACGAGACTGCGATTCAAACACAAATATTCCAAAAAAAAAAAAAAGAGAGAGAGAGAGAGTTCCAAGGATGAATTAGGAGGTTGTGACTACTCTATACATAGAAATCTGTATCTGTAATAGATTATACACAAGAATTATCTCCTTCCTTCCACATATGCATTGAAATGTGTATCTCTAACATTGTTGTTTGGTCGCTAAGTCGTGTCAGAAAGTTTGCAAACTCCTTGAATGGTAGCCTGCCACGCTCCTCTGCCCATGGCATTACCCAGGCAAGTGTACTGGGATGGGTTGCCATCTCCTTCTCCAGGGTTTCTAACATACCCGTGGAAATAAGTATCGGTATTAGCTAAGCAACAAGGATTATTTTCCACTTTCTATCCTTCCTTCTGTGCACGCATCTAGAGAAATATTTATCTCTATCATATACCAAGAATCTGTAGCTGTAATAGAACACCCACAAGGACTATCTCCTTCCTTCGTTTCTTGCAGATGTACAAGGAAACTATACCTCTAATAAATGTTCTACAGGGATCTGATGTTCAGCACAGAGTACTTTATTCAACCTTGTTCAACTGTGTGGCAAAATAATCAGTAAAAAGTATGAAAGCCCATAATATATGTGTCATAGCTGAATCAGTCCATTGTATACTATGGACAAAGACAAAACTGCAAATAGACTGGGCTTCAACATAAGAACAGCATGAAATAAAGGAAAGTAATGTCTAGTTTATTTCCTCCAATCTGTTTGACTTAGGATGCTATCTGAATCTTGGTAGCTGAATAGGCTTAAACCAGGGATGGACGTGGGTGGTGTCGAGATAGCCGAGCAGGTTTGCCCTGGCTGGGACCAGAATCCTTAGTGAACTGAAATCCGGATGGCCCGACCCTCTGACTTGGAGGAACACAGAAAACTGCCCAGATCGCAGGTCTCCCCGTGTTGGGGTCCCCAGCTCAAGACTCCTTGGGAGTGCAGCCTCCTAGGCACCCCAGCAGGGAGCACTGCCAAGTAAAGCATGAGGCTAGAGGGGAGGGGCGAAGCTTCAGGGGGGAAGAGGTGGTGAGATAGAAGGGCTTGGGTGCTTGCTCAGGCACATTCCACTCTAATTCACATCCCAGGAAGCTGACTTTCCTTAAGGCTCTGGTTGCAGGTGGAACCAGAGCTGAACATGAAGAAGTGCTGCCGCCTTGTGGACATTTCCTGTAAGAACAACTTTCCCACCAGCGCTGACTGGCACCTGCAATTAGGAAGGCATTGCGGGGAGAAATATCAATCATCTCAGATATGCAGATGACACCACCCTTATGGCAGAAAGTGAAGAGGAACTAAAAAGCCTCTTGATGAAAGTGAAAGAGGAGAGTGAAAAAGTTGGCATTAAGCTCAACATTCAGAAAACGAAGATCATGGCATCTGGTCCCATCACTTCATGGCAAGTAGATGGGGAAACAGTGGAAACAGTGGCAGACTTTACTTTTTTGGGCTCCAAAATCACTGCAAATGGTGACTGCAGCCATGAAATTAAAAGATGCTCACTCCTTGGAAGAGAGGTTATGACCAACCTGGATAGCATATTGAAAAGCAGAGACATTACTTTGCCAACAAAGATCCGTCTAGTCAAGGCTATGGCTTTTTTAGTGGTCATGTATGGATGCAAGAGTTGGACTGTGAAAAAGGCTGAGTGCCGAAGAACTGATGGTTTTGAACTGTGTTGGAGAAGACTCTTGAGAGTCCCTTGGACTGCAAGGAGATCCAACCAGTACATTCTAACGGAGATCAGCCCTGGGTGTTCTTTGGAAGGAATGATGCTAAAGCTGAAACTCCAGTACTTTGGCCACCTCATGTGAAGAGTTGACTCACTAGAAAAGACTTTGATGCTGGGAGGGACTGGTGGCAGGAGGAAAAGGGGAAGACAGAGGATGAGATGGCTGGATGGCATTACCCACGCAATGGATGTGAGTCTGAGTGAACTCCTGGAGATGGTGATGGATAGGGAGGCCTGGCGTGCTGCGATTCATAGGGTTGCAAAGAGTCGGACACGACTGAGCGACTGAACTGAACTGAAGTGAACTGATGGGGCTGTTAAGGCCAGCTGCCCTCAGAAAGGTCCTGTGGCAGGTATTAGAGATAAATTCCAAACACAATCGGCTTTCAAGAAACCAATTTCAAAGGTTAATTTTCCTCATACCCTTTAAGGAAAGAAAAAAAGAACCTAAACAACCACAGGACAAGATGCTCAGAATCCTGAATCATTACAGAAGTGATGCCGATCAAAACGACAACAAGGGATCAAATCCCATCTGACAGAATGGCCATCCTAACTGTCTGCAGCAGTACATGGAGGGGAAAGCCGGGAGGCGTTGGAATCCCCCTTCGTGTTGCCTGCGAACAGACGCTGGCAACAGCCCTTTGAAGGGTCAGCCTGCACAGGCCAGAACAGAACAGTCAAGAGAACTAAAGCTAGAATTCTAATACCCACACCTGGGCCTACATTTAGAAAAACCTCCATTCAAAATTACACATGCAGAAAAAAACAAAAACAAAAACAAAATTACACATGCACCTCAACTTTCACTGTAGTGGTACCTCCAACTGCCAAGAAAAAGTCCACTGACAGATAAAATCTTAAAGAAATGTGGTACATATATACAAGGGGCTATTACTCAGTCTTCAAATATTGCCACTGAAATTATGAAATTATGCCAGTGGTCCCCACAAGCATGGACCTTGGAGGAAAGCACACTAAGTGAACAGAGGAAGAAAATAGCAGATGACGTCCCTGGAGGGAAAAACGGAAAAAAAAAGACATACAGAGGAAGTAATTTATAACATAAAAAGAGACTCAGATCAAACACGAATAATTGTTAAAAAAAAAAAAGAAAAGAAAGTGCCAGGTACATATTAGGAGGTTACCACTACCTTATACATAGAAACCTGTATCCATAATAGATAATCCACAAGGGCCTGATTTTTAGCACAAGAATTCTATTCAACCTTGTTCAATAACCTTTATGGTAAAAGAATGGATAAAAAGAACAGATACGCTGTATATGTCTTAACTGAATCAGTGGACTGTACACTGAGAATCACAAAACTGCAAATTGACTATATTTCAACATAGCATTGGCATGAGATTAAAGAAAAGAAAAAGAAAAGTAACGCCTATTATATCCCCCCCGACCTTGCTAACTTGCGCTGCTATTCCCTCCCTGGACCCTGAGTAGACTAGAGTCCCAGGGCTGCACTGGGGTGGGGTTGAGACAGCCAGGCAGGGTCCCCTTCATAGAGATGCCTCTTAAACCTGTACTGTCTGTTTTTTTTCCGGCTGGGACAAGCATCCCTATTGCAACCAAAGATGGTGGCGTAGTCTGCTGGCCTCGAGGATACAGGGTAAAGCTACCAAGTATCCAGGGCCCTGGTGCTGGGTCCCCTGCTGAAGCCTCCTTCCTGAGAGTGCAGCCTTCTAGGCACTTGGAGCGGTGCCCCAGGTAGGCATGAATCTTGAGGGGAGGGGTAAAGCTTTAGGGGGAAGGAGTAGTGAAACTCAAGCACTTAGGTGTTTGCTCAGACATATGCCACTCTAATTCACTGGGCCAGGAAGCCGGCCTTCCCTAAGGCTCTGGTCGCAGATGGAACCAGAGTTGGGCATGAAAAAGTGCTGCCGCCTTGTGGGCATTTCCTATAACTACAACTCAATCTTTTGTGCTTACTGGCACCTCCAGTTCACAAGGTCTGTGGGGCTGTTAATGACAGCTGCCCTCAGGAAAGGTCCTGGGACGGTTATTGAAGAAATAAATTCCAAACACAATGAACTTTCAAGAAGCCAACTGCAACAGGTAAATTTTCTTCACATCCCCCAAATCCCCAAATGGCCACAGGACAAGATGCTCAACATCCCCAATTATTGCAGAAGGAATGCCAAACTAAAAGACACCAAGAAATCAGTTCCCACCTGTCAGGATGGTCATCCTCACAAATCTACAAACAGTAAACAAGGGCGAGAGCCAGGCGGAGAGGAAACCCCCCTACGCGGTCAGTGTGAATGGACACTGGAAACAGCCCCTAGAAAGGACAGTCTCCTCAGGGCAGAAACTAAAGCTTCAAAAGGGCTCAGCCCGTGGCCTGACATACCCACACCTGGGCCTGTATCCTGAGAAAACCGCCAGTGAAAAAGACACAGGCACCCCATCATTCACTACAGAGCCAGGACACAGAACCAGCCAGATGTCACCCGACAGATTAAAGGTTAAAGAAGATGTGTACATACATACAATGGACTATTACTCAGTCATGAGAAATGGCCACTGAAATTATGCCACTGAAATTATGCCACAAGGATCGACCTTGGAGGATCATAGACTAAGTGAAGTTAGTTGGATGGAGAAAGACAATTTTGCCTTTAGGCAAAATACAAAAAGAGATACAACGGAACAAATTTACAACAAAAATAGTGACTCTGAGAATTCAAACACAACCAGAAGTTCCCATGAAAATGTGAAAGAGCAAGGATGAATTAGGACGTCAGGGCTAAGATATACACAGAAATCTGTGTCTGTAATAGAGAACCCAGAAGGTTATCTCTTTCCTTCCTTCCGAATATACACAGAAATATCTCTCTCTCTAGACGCTCAGGAAGGGCCTGACGGTCAGCACAGGGTACTCTACTCGACCTTCTGCAGTAACCTCTATGGCAACAGGATCCAGAAAAGAACAGATATGCTGTCTGTATGTGTCATAAGTGAGTCAGGTGGCTGTAATCTGAAGACAAGCACAAAACTGCAAAGTGACCCTACTCCAAGGCAGCACAGGCAAGAGACTAAAGAAAAGGAACAGAAGAGCAGTGCCTGGTTTACTCCCCACGACCTCCCTGAGTTGGGCTGCTCTCCCATTCCTGGAGCCTGAGCAGGCTTGAGTCTCATGTCTGGACTGGGCTAGAGTCGAGGCAGCTGGGTCGAGACGACCAAAATTTTAATAGAGACACGTAACCTGCGATTTCGCCCCACTAGGTACAACAGCCAAGACAGGAAAGCAAGCTAGCTGTAGAAGCACAGACGAATGGATTCAGACAAGTCCATGTACACAGCGGAATATTTCTCAACCATAAAGAGGTAGGAAATAATGCCAAGTCCAGCCTCAGGAAAGAAAGTGGAGATGATCATTCCAAGTGAAGTGAGGGAGATGAGGAGAGACAAGTATCAGATGATATCACTTCTAGCTATAAACTAAAGAGGGATACAAATGAGCTTATTGCCTGGAGACAGAGGCTCCCAGACTTAGAAAAGAAACTTCCAGTCACCAGATATAAAGATGTGGGGCGTGGAGAAGTGAGCTGCTTCAGACTAAGATATGCACACTACTATAGATAAAGTAAGAGACCAGGACCCACCAGGTAACACAAGGAAACTTATTCCACACGCTGTGTTAATCTATGAGGGGAAATCCCCAACAAATCATATATACATCTACGCAAAAGCGAAACAATTTGTGGTAGAAGGAAAAGCAAAAAACAAAAACACCCTCAAGATTGGAATTCGCTGTACTGTGCTATGCTTAGTCGCTCAGTCGTGTCTGACTCTGTGCGACCCCATGGACTGTAGCCCACCAGGCTCCTCTGTCCATGGGGTTCTCCAGGCAGGAATACTGGAGTGGGTTGCCATGCTCTCCTTCAGGGGATGTTTTCAACCCACAGTTCAAATGATGGGATGAAAACAGAAAAAAATGAAAAAGAAATTCTGACTCTATTTCCCTCAGGAAATACTGAGCTGGGCTGGTGTCATATCTCTGGAGCCTGACTGGTTTGGGTCCCAAGGATGGAGTGTCCCTGGGGCTGAGGGAGCTGGGAGCATGTAGCAGGCAGTGTGTCTCCAAAATGGACCTGGAGTGCCTGTTGCCCTCTGGAGAGCCCCCAGCCTCCAGAGACAGGCAGGATAAATTAAGAGATTGGAATCAACATATACATATTAATATATATCAAATAGATAATTTTAAGTACTCACTGAATAGCACAGGAAAGCTTATTGAACACACTATAATCACCTATATGCGAAAAAGAACCTGAAAGGGAATAGATAAATGTCTGTGTGTAACTGAATCGAGTTTCTGTAACCTGACACAAACACATCAGAAATCCACTGTATTCCAATAGAAAACAACAAGGAATTTACAGACCACCCCTCCCCCTCGACAAAAAGACAGAGAGACAATGCGGCGTGAAGTACTGCTGCCGCCTTGTGGCCAGTTTCTGTAATAACACCATGCAGAGCTGTGCTGCTGGGAATTGAATATTCACAAGGATTCAGGGGCTGTAAGTAAAAAACACGTGCCCTCCAGAAATGTCCTTTGTCATCGAAAGAGAATCCAAGACAAGACAGGCGTTAAAGAAGCCAATTTCAAGATGTAAGTTTAAATCACACGTTTTTAAAAAATCACACGAAAAGATGTCAACATCACTAAACATTAGAGAAATGCAATTCTAAACTACGAGGTATCACATCACGCCAGGAGGAATGGCCGTTGCCAAACACTCTGCAAACAATGGAGTGCTGAGAGGGTGTGCAGACAAGGGAACCCTCCTCCACGGAGCTTGGGATACAAATGGGGAACACCCACTCCGGAGGACACCCTGAGGATTCCCTCAACCATGAAAATGAGAATGAAATTAGAAACATCCTAACACCAAACACAAAATAAACACCAGAGAGCATAAATATCTAGATGTAATGATGGACACTATGAAATCCTTGAGAAAAATATAAAACAGGACACAATCTGACATAAAATGCAAGTTCTTTATGGGTCCATCTCCTAGAAAAATGAAAAACAAACCACAAATCAGAAAGTGGGAGTGAATAACCTTAAAAGCATTTGCATACCTAAAGGAAATCCTCAAGGAAAGGCAAGGATAATCCTCAAAATCAGTTCAGTTGCTCAGTCAAGTCCAACTCTTTGCGACCCCCATGGACTGCAGCATGCCAGGCCTCCCCATCCATCACCAACTCCTGGAGCTTACTCAAACTCATGTCCATCGAGTTGGTAATGCCATCCAACCATCCCATCCTCTGTTGTCCCCTTCTCTTCCTGCCTTCAATCTTTCCCAGCATCAGGGTCTTTTCAAATGAGTCATTCTTTGCATCAGGTGGCCAAGTATTGGAGTTTTAGCTCAGCATCAGCCCTTCAATGAACATTCAGGACAGATCTCCTTTAGGATGGATTGGTTGGATCTCCTTGAAGTCCAAAGGACTTCAAGAGTATCTCCAACACCACAGGTCAAAAGCATCAATTGTTCAGTGCTAAAAAACCATATTTTTGATTAGACCGACTTTGATGGCAAAGTAATGTCTCTGCTTTTTAATATGCTGTCTTGGTTGGTCATAGCTTTACTTCCAAGGAGCAAGCATCTTTTAATTTCATGGCTGCAGTCACATCACATCTGCAGTGATTTTTGAGCTCCCCAAAATAAAATCTCTCACTGTTTCCATTGTTTCCCCAAGTATTTGCCATGAAGTGATGGGACCAGATGCCATGATCTTAGTATTCTGAATGTTGAGTTTTTAAGCCAACTTTTCACTCTCTTCTTTCACTTTCATCAAGAGGCTCTTTAGTTCTTCTTCACTTTCTGCCATAAGGGTGGTATCATCTGCATATCTGAGGTGATATTTCTCCAGGAATCTTGATTCCAGCCTGTGCTTCATCCAGCCAGCGTTTCTCATGGTGTACTCTGCATATACGAAGCAGGGTGATGTACTCTTTTCCCAATTTGGAACAGTCTGTCGTTCCATGTCCAGTTCTAACTGTTGCTTCTTGACCTGCATACAGATTTCTCAGGAGCCAGGTCAGATGGTCTGGTATTCCCTTTCTCTTTAAGGATTTTCCACAGTTTATTGACCCACACAGTCAAACGCTTT
>NW_017212020.1:0-17064 GCF_001704415.2 Capra hircus
ACAGCAACTCACCCAGGACCAGACCACAGAGCAGCCACTAAACGTCCGCCTGGGTCAGTCAGCATTCTGTCCTGCTGAGGCTTCAGCTCCAACACAGAAGGAGAGGGTGCTCACTCCTCACCGCACCGCGGACAAGGACGGGACATTTGCACCACTAATAGGATTGTTTCTAAGTGAATTTTCCAGCGTTGCCTGAACTGACTGACTCATGAAATGCTAGAGAATATCTGCCTGATGTCCGTGGTGGAGATGCATGCAGATTGATAAGGCTGTCTGAAAATAGTGCACTGGGGGCTTAGATGCATAACAAAAAAAGACACCCTAATGGGTGAGACCAGCGATGATTAGGTCTATTGCTTACTGATTCATGCTAATTAAGTGGATATTTACTAAACATCTGTAATGCAAAGCTCTAGACGAGTCCAGGGGTGGAACCTCTGGCCTCCAATGGAGGACATGAAATAAGTTCCAGGATATAAGCTCCAGGCAGCTATCTATATCTGTCTGGCTTCCTTAGAGACAGTGACCCCTGGGATGTTTCCCACAAACAACAGAAGTAATCCAGATGACACAGAGCATATCTGGTTAGCAACCCTCAGTATTTACAAGCTTTTCAGATCTTATGGCCAGCAGTACTTGCAGAGAAACTGCAGCAGCCCACCCAGAGATTCAGCCGTGAAACGTGCTCAAGGCCTGGTCCTTCTGAAAGAGAGACCAGGTGGGCAGCAGACAGCACCATGAGGCCGTGGACACAGAGCGGGATCCTTCATATGGACAGAACGCCTGAAACCTTGCCTTTAGCCAGTGTGTGCTCACTTAGTCATAGCCAACCATTTGCAAGCCCGTGGCCATGCACTGTAGCCCTCCAGGCTCCTCTACCCGTGGGATTTGCCAGGCGAGAATATTGCAGTGGGCTGCCACTTCCTTCTCGGGGGGTCTTCCTGACTCAGGGATCGAACCCACAGCTCCTGCTTTTCCTAGAGAGCAGGTGGATGTTTTCCCAGTGTGCACCTGTGCAGTGACAGGTCATTAAAGAAGCGGGTTAAAATCAGACTCTGCCCAAAGAGAAAGAATTGATGAGACTGCACCCTCCTTGGGGCACTTGTTGTTCAGTTGCTGAGTCGTATGTGACTCTGCGACCCATGGCCTGCAGCACACCAGACTTCCCTGCCCTTCACCATCTCCTGGGGTTTGCTCAAGCTCATAATCATTGAGTCAATGATGGCATCCAGCCACCTTATCCTCCCTCTTCCCCTTCTCCTCCCGCCTTCAATCTTTCCAGCATCAGGGTCTTTCCAGTGAGTCAGCTCTTCGCATCAGGTGGCCTAAGTATTGGAGCTTCTGCCGGGAGCCAGCGTGAGGAACTCCGCCCATGGCAAAGGTCATGAGGAAGGGGGCTTGGCATACGCAAAGGCGTGATCAAGCCTCAGGAAACCTCCTGTTCCCGAGCATCTACCCCCAAAGCCAGAGTCTACCTAGAAATTATTAGTATAGTGGGTTGGTTAGGAATTATATTGGTGAAGGGTTTTTTCATTTGTGCCAATAATTACTGCTAATTCCCTGCCCTGGGTGTGACAAGGGTGTCTCAGGTCAAACCTCTCTGCTGACAAACTAGCCTGTGTGACAGGATTATCCATACTCCATGATTGTTTCATGATTGTTTACTACCTCTCAACCGTAAACAGCACAGAGAGTTTTGGAGTATTTTGAGAGTCTTAATTAGCATAGGGCTTTTCTCATTGTTGAGTCAATGATTGCCGCCAGGCCTCCATATCCTTAAGCACCTGGGAATATATTAATCAATGTTTTTGGAATATAGAAAAGGAAATATAGTAGTTTTTGATGTTAGCAATACTAGACTTTTTGAGTTAATGAATTTTCTCTTTTGTTATAGATCACTGTACTTTGTTATAAATCACTGTGTCCTTGCTATGTAAAAATGTAACTTTATCACTATCCTAAGACTAAATAGATCTTAAGGGGAACATTGGTGAAGGGTTTTTATTTGTTGGGCTGATGTTTGCTGCTAAATCTCCATATTCCCTGCCTTATAATGAATATAACTAGCATATAGGAGAAATAAGTATTAACCTTTAAGATTAATCATATTAACCTTGGGTTAAATAAATTCCTTTCTTGATTGTAACTCACTAACACCCTCACCCTATATGAATGCAACTTTATTTGGAGGGTGGTGCCTGGTTTAAGAAAAAACATCCTTGGAAAAAATAAGTTTTTTTGGTTATCAGAAAGAAAGGGTCGTAAATGTCAGCAGGCCTCATGGCCAGAAGATGATGTAAAACCCCTAAGACCTTTTTTTATGTAAAGTACCTGATTTTGATAAAGGTCAGGACTGCTGACCCCTGCATGACTCTGTATTCATCCCTATGTGTAACAAAAGGTATATAAGCAAATCTAAAAAATAAAGAAATCGAATCAGTTTCTGGAAAGACTGATTCCCAAATGGCACTTCTTTCTTGCTTCCGTTTTTCTGGCTGAATTAATGTGGGTACTCACCAGGCCTGCTAATTCTGCCTGGGCTTCTGGATCGGACCGGGGAGGCCTCAGTGCCTCCTCTCCATCGGGAGAATGGAAAGACGCCTGCGGCCTATACGCGACCCATAAACCAAGTTATTCAGCCTCTTTTTCTCCACTAATATTTCCTACTACACTATCCGTTTCTAATCTCTCTCTATATCTGTAATTGAATATGTATTTTCCCAAGGACGCCCGAAGCCGTCCCTACCTTCGAATCACCCTGGATCCACCGGGGCTGGATCCCGACAAGCTTCAGCTTCAGCATCAGTCCCTCCCATGAATATTCAGGGTTGATTTCCTTTAGGATTGACTGGTTGGCTCTCCTTGCAGTCCAAGGGACTCTCAAGAGTCTTCTCCCGCACCACAGTTCAGAAGCGCCACATGGATTCAGACCCCAGGCTCCTCCATGTCTTCTCTTTCGGGACAGTTTGGGAAGGACCCTGAGCTCCACCCGAGCAGGACAGCCCTCTCCCACCACGCTCCCTGCTCCTAGATTTACTGCAAAGACCTCAGCTTCCTTGAGCGCTTTTGGGGACCTGGGCAAACATCCTGCCTTCTTTCCAGCTAGCAGAGGTTCAGGCATCAACACCGGAACATGTTTCTCTGGGGGGATCAGAGGCCCTCAGTAACTCTGAATGCTGTCCACCTGACGCAGGACACTGTCCTTTCAGGGTAGAGCGTAAAATAGTCTACGGAGCAAGATCCGTGTATGGGTGCTTTCCGTCCTAATAGAAAGTCCAAGGTTAAGGTCACTAACTACGTGTGGTCCTGGCAGCAGGTCAAGCAGTTGAGAGCTCGGGGAATGAACAGCAATGGCTAACGGGGGCCCACCCTCCCACACACACACACACTGCTGGGCTCCTGGGAGCAGTGAAGTCCAGTCCTTTCCCATCTGAGAAGGAGGAGGACAGGGCCAGAGAGGAGGAGGGGAGAGACCCCACGTGAGAGCCTTGTCAGCCCTCTGCCGGGTCCCCACAATGTCCCGTGTGTCCTTGCACATACTCCTGAGGAACCCCTGGGAGATGTTCAGTTATGAAGCAGACCAGGTCTCCCCATTTCCCAGCTGATAGCTGAGAAATGTTTGAGAAGCTGAACTGGAGCCAGACAGGCTGGAATCCGGGAGGAAATGGGCTGTGAGGCGAGGAATTTCCACCTACAGCGGCTGCTCCGTGCCAGCCGGGCCTCGGGTCCTGATGGTCAGCAAGTGCCCCTGAACCCCGGCCCAGCTCAGGGCGCCTGCCCTCCGCTCCCCAGCCCTCAGGGACCCTCGGACACGGGACGTGGGGCCCAAGCTCTGTGCTTTTCTTTAAAATTTGAAGTTCTTTCTTTACCAGAAACAAGATTTGAAGGCTCCCTCCTTCCTTCCCTCAACAGCCATCAGTGGACACCGAGCCTGACATTGGAAACCAGGTCCCGAGGGACACAGGAGAGGAAAGGACTAAAGACAGGTGTTCAGGAGAGGACCGTCAGGGTGATGGGGTGCAGCCAGGGCGAGCACTGAGGCCGTGGCAGAGGCAGGGGAGGTCAGAGGGCGTCAGGCAGGCCGGCGCGGTGGCCCTGGCCCTCCTGAAACAGGACATGGCACGGCCATCAGCCCCCAGCCCACCTGTGGCCGTCTTTCCTTGGTAACGAGACCCTCACTCACACCACGGCTGGCCTCAGGCCCTGAGGGGGCCCTGTATCCTACGGCCCAATCCAGCCCCCACAGCCACCACCAAGCCTTGCCTCCTGTCCCCTTAAAGCTCTCCAGCCAGGCTGGCCCTGACCCCACGTCTATTCTGGCCCGCATTCTCCCTGCTGCCGCTCGCAGCCTGTGAACAGAGTGTCCCCACTCCCCACCTCCCGCCACTGTGGCAGGCGGAGGCGCCCTGACCCTCCACTCGGGCTCTTGCCTGGCCAGCCCTGGGGCTCAAACATACTTGGCCAACACAGCTCATCCTCCTGCCAGACCTGAGAGCCCCTTCAGCCCCGCCGAGGCGCTGGGAACTCCGAAAGCTCCCCTTACCCAGCTCCCCATCCTTCAACCAGGCAGTCCCCCTTCTGCCTCCAGATGGCAGCACAGCGGGTTCTGGGTCCCACCTTCTGGAGGAGCCCTGAGCCCGTCCCCCGCCGGCACTCCCCTTCAGCTCTCTCTCCTGCGGGGGGGCTCACCTGCCTCCTCAGCTCCAGACACTGACAGCTCCCAGCAGGGAGTGGCCTCTGCTCCAGGAGGCCCTGCGAACAGAACCTGAACCGCAGGGCTGCCTCCAACCCCGCCCCGCCCACAACTTGAGGTTCAGCCCACTGCCTTGGGAGCTCAGAATCTGGGCAGACCCAGGCCTCCGGGATGCTGAGGGTCGGGGTGGCGGTCAGGGTGGGGATTGTTGGGGTCGGGGGCAGTGGGGGTCAGGGTGGGCGGACCCAGACCTCCGGGACCCGGAGGTTTTTTCAAAGTCTGTAATTCGTGATCTAACTTTCAGCTCTAGAGAAGAAACAGAGTTGGTCCTGGCAAGCGCACCCCAGCAGGTCTGGGTCTACCTACCGGCAGAGCACCATCTCCCACCACCACCTCGGTCAGCCCCCTTGGCCTCCTAACCTTCAGCCCAGTGAGCCCTGTCTGGGTACTGTTAGCAAAAGACCGTGCCTGCAGCTCTGCCTGCGGCACTCAGATGCCATTTCTCAGCAGCCTACAAAGAGCAATGCTGAGCATGGCCCTGTTCTGCAAAGGTTTCCAAAACTTTGAAGGCCTTTATCCCTCTCAACTTTTTCTTCCTTAACTTTGAAGACCTTCTGCCTCTAAACTTGTTTCCCCCATGCGTGCTCCATCCCTCCATAATGAAGATTGTCCACTCAAATAGGGACGTCTTGGCCTCTCCCACAAGCATGGCACTGGGCTGGGCGCTGGGCACCTGGCTGAGGACACGACCTCTGACCTGAGGTGCCTCACAGGTGATAAGAACACCAGAAGTGCTCAGAGGTACTCTGTAGATATTATGAGAAAACATCTAGATGGTGGCAGCCGCACACAAATTTTCCAAGAAAGTCCCCGGCAGACACTTCACTCTGGACGGACTTTATGGAGGAGCTTCCATGTTCCCCACTAGATGAGCGGCCTTAGGACAGCCTCATTCTCCTTGACTTAGTTTTGTGTCCCTACCATCAACCACAGTGTCTGGACACATTTCTAATGGGATGGTGAGGCTTCCTGGGGGATGATTATGCACAAATATTTTTTAAATTTGTGCATTTATTTAAATTGGAGGCTAATTACTTTACCATATTGTGGTGGGTTTTGCCATACATTGACATGGAGCAGCCATGGTGTGCATGTTTCCCCATCTTCTCTAGAAGCTCGAGCACCTATCTATATGCCTTCTTTGGAGAAATGTCTGTTTAGCTCTTTGGCCATGTTTTGATTGGGTTGTTTATTTTTCTGGTATATTTTTCTGCAGTATTGAGCTGCAGGAGCTGCTTGTATATTTTTGAGATTATTTCTTTGTCAGTTGCTTCGCTTGCCATTATTTTCTCCCATTCTGTCTTTTCACCTTGCTTATAGTTTCCTTCGTTGTGCAAAAGCTTGTAAGTTTAATTAGGTCCCGTTTGTTTATTTTTGCTTGTATTTCCGTTACTCTGGGGGGTGGGTCTAGAGGATCCCGCTGTGATTTATGTCAGAGAGTTTGCCTATGTTTTTCTCTAGGAGCTTTACAGTTTCTGGTCTTACATTTAGATCTTTCATCCATTTCGAGCGTATTTGAGTGTGTGGTGATGGAGAGTTCTTGTTTCTCTCTTTTACAAGTGGTTTGCCTGGTTAGCACCACTTGTTAAAGAGATTCTCTTTTCTGCTTGGTATATTCTTGCCTCCTTTGTAACAAATGTTAAAGCTCTTCAGACAGACGCAGAGGGAAACAGCATTTTAGATCCAGGTCTTACTGGTGATGTCAGAGAACAGGTCCTCTGAAAATGACCTGGGTGATCCTGGGAGGTGGTGGTGGGAGGCGGGGGGATGTGTCCCGGAGGGGACTGAGGAGAAGACAGTGGCAGGAAGGGGCCTTGAAATCCAGGCCAGATCGGGAAGGGCCTGCACCCAGCACATGGAACCCAGAGAAGGGCGCCCGGTGGTTCCGGTTCTGCACGTGACGTGCTGGGCAGTCGGCTCCCTGCTCCCTGCAGCCCGGGCCTCAAGTGTTTTAGCTTCTGTAAAGAAACAGGAGGTGGCCGGGAGGAGGGACCCTGAGCCAGGAAGGTGTCCCAGTGTTCGGCAACACGGAAAGACAGAGCAGGCTGATGGTTAAAAATGAACGTTGATTAACCAGGCGATTCCTGGATCACGAGGCTGACCCAGCACCACCCCCAGTGAGGTCAAGACCCTGAAATGGCCCCAGGAGCTGAGATGAGGTTGTGTGAGTCACAGAGGTGCCCTTGCTCTGCAGCCCAGTCAGAGGGCCGGGACCCCTCCTCCCGCTCACTAATGTCACCCCACAGCCACCCTGCGTGTCACGTGGCAGAAAGCGGGACTTCAAGTATGGCTGTATGGGAGGGTTTTTTCCAGACCAAGGAATTTTATGAAAACTACACAGATTGAAAGCTTCAGTTTCACAAAGAGGTTTCTCTCTAAAAGCCCTGTTCAGTCCTAATGTGGATTTATGATGCAGAGGAAAGGACCAGGTTGGACCTAAAGAGACACTCAAGAAGCCAGTCAAATGATAGGGGTAAAATTCCCTGAGACTCAGAACTGAAGCAATCGCAGTGTGCCTCAGAAAGGGGTAAGAGGTCCTGGGTGGGGCGGTGAGGGTGGCGGTGACCTGCCCAGGAATGGAGAGCTGGGAAGGGAGGACCCAGGGTGGTCCCCCTACAGGACAGCGGGAACAGGGAGTCGGGGGGACGCACAGGCTGAGATACAAGGAGTGGGCGTATGGGAGTGACGCCAAGGAGGGGGGCCGCAGAAACAAGAAGGGAGGCAGACATACTTCACAAGCAATATTCAAATTCAAAATCAGAGTTTCACACGTGTATCTCTCAGCCCGCGTTTAAGACATGTGCCAGAGTTGCTCATATTTCCTTTTCATGAATGTCTGAGCCTGACTTCCTGACAGCAGTTACACCTATTTGCTCCACAGAGTTGGTGGGCAGAAGACACTGCGTGTCACCTTTTTAACTTCGGGTGAGAAGTGGATGGGGAAGCTTGGTACACATCTGTCTCACCACTGTTGACGGGAAATACCACCACGGACTTTGCACGTCACCACTAGGCCCCCAAGGAGAAACCTCCAGACACATCGCTGTGCTGGAGACGTGGTGGGTTCCGACGTGAAAGGGGCCGATTTCGTGTCCGGCCAGCATTTCTCACAGGCAGCACCGCTGACAAGTGGGGTCCGATGACCATTTCCTGACGTGGCTCCTGTGCCCCTCCACTAGAGGCCAGCTGCGCCTCCCTCCATTAGGACAACAGAAACGCCTCCGGGCGTGCCACCTGTCTTCAAGGGGCACAGGTGCCCACCAGCTGATAATGATGTCACAGACTCATTCAGCCCAGGAGGGCACAAACCACGATAACCGGAGGAAGACAGGAAAAGTCTCTTCGGGCTGAATCTAACCTGGCCTGGGAATACAGGGAAGGGCTTATATAGAAACGAAAGTGAGAATGCTTCACCAGCAATTTCACAGAATTTTCCAGACCCAGCGGAGACTTTGTCACGATGAGAGTTTAGGTGATTCCTGTATCCCCCACCACCCCGACCCCCACCCCGGCCAGAGATTACCTGCTCCACGAGCAGAACCAGCATCCCGGAGAACCCCAGTGGGATCCCTGGATGCATCTCAGGTGAACGTGCACACACCCTGGCGCTAAGTGCTGTTGTTGATCACATTACATGTGAATTACATACATGATATGGGAGCGTAATGTTAATGCCCTGCTTACGGCGAGGTTTCAGGACACATTCACCCTGAGTTTGTGGTGATCGGTTATCGGAAACCAAGACACCTGCTTACTCACCTGTTTACTCAGCCAGTCCTGGTTACCGGGGCTGATAACCAGTGACTCTGGGCAACAGGCCCTGGTGGCAAGAGCCCCGATCCCTGGGCACAGCCGCCAACGCTTCTCTGAGCCGGAACCACGCACACTCAGCTCTCAGAGCCTCAGAGCCCCACACCGGGGGCAGGGCAGGTGTGACCCAGCTCTAAGCAGGGGAGATGTGGCTGAGGAATCGGGTAGTCTGAGCTGAGAACAGCAGAGAGCCCCCCGACTGCTGCTGGCCCACCTTCAGGTTGCTGTCTGCACCACCATCCAGAACAGAGTTCTGCAGAAAAAACATGCAATTCTCGGTGAAGAAGAGCCACATTTAAGTCCCCATGTCCTGAATTGGTTTGCCAGAAGTTTTACCTTCATTTTCCATTCAAAGGATCTGTAACAAAAGAAACCCCTTGTTCAGTTCATTTCAGCCGCTCAGTCACGTCCAGGTCTTTGTGACCCCATGGAGTGCAGCACGCCAGGCCTCCCTGTTCATCACCAATTCTCGGAGCCTGCTCAAACTCATCGAGTTGGTGATGCCATGCAACCATCTCATCCTCTGTCACCCCTTCTCCTCCAGCCCTCAGTCTTTCCCAGCATCAGCGTCTTGTCCAATGAGTCAGGTGTTTGCATCTGGTGGCCAAAGTATTGGAGCTTCAGCTTCAACATCAGTCCTTCCAATATTCAGGACTGATTTCCTTTAGGATTGACTGGTTTTATCTCTTGGCGGCCTAAGGGACTGTTGAGTCTTCTCCAACCGCACAGTTCAGAAGCATCAATTCTCTGACGCTGTCTTTTTTATGATCCAACTCTCACATCCATACATGATTCTGCAGTTTTGAGACTGCTCCATCAAGCTGGGGAAAGGCCGTCTGTGCCTCTGGGGACACCTCTGGTCAAAAGCAGGGCTGGGTGCATAAGACAAGGATGGGGTCGTGACCGTGTCCACCAGCAGCTCTGCTGCTCAAGGATTTATTTCACTTGCTTTGCTCAGTCGCTAATTTGTGTCCAACACTGCGGCCCCATGGACTGTAGACCACCAGGCTCCTCTGTCCATGGGGTTTCCCAGACAAGAATCCTGGAGGGGTGGCCATTACCTCCTCCAGGGGATCTTCCCGACCCAGGGATCACCTTTCATCTGCTGCATTGGCAGGCGGATTCTTCACCCGGGAAGCCCAAGGAGCACTGAGGGTGAGCCAAAGGCCAGAGGGACATTGACCCGAGGATGCTGGCTCAGAAGAGGAAGGTGACTATTCCTTCCCAGGAGGGCGGAACATGCCACCTGCACCTGTGACCTCAGATAGCCAAGGAATGTTGCAAGTACAGGCAGAGCGGGCTGCCAGGACCGTCAGGCCCTCCTTCCGGGAGGCTGAGAGTGAGGAGTGGAACTACAGGGCTGGGCAGTGCAGGCGCTAAAGCAGACAGCCACCACTTTCCGGCGGTTTCTGAGGTTTGAAGAGAGAGAGAGGAAGGGAGGGGAGCCTGTTCCTGCTGCAGCAGGTGGGGGCAGGGAAGACCTCTGTGCAGCTGAGTCCACAGGCCTCTGGAGGAAAGCACCTCCTCCTTAGGGACCTCAGTCATTGTCAGCTGACTACACCAGGCGCCTCATGTGCTGGCGGCCAGTCTGCCTTACGGAGGGTCTACTCATTTAATCTTCATCTCCTGTAAAAACTACCTTCATGGCAACACCTCAATGGGTGTTAGACCAATTAACTGGTCCTCTGAGCCAGTCAAGGCGACACACAAAATTAACCTCGTTTTTCCGGTGGTCATGTATGGATGGGAGAGCTGGACCATAAAGAAAGCTGAGCACCAAATAGTGATGTTTTTGAACTGTGGTGTTGGAGAAGACTCTAGAGAGTCCCTTGGATTGCAAGGAGATCCAACCAGTCCATCCTAAAGGAAATCAGTCCTGAATGTTCACTGGAAGGACTGATGCTGAAGCTGAAACTCTAATACTTTGGCCACCTGATGCAAAGATCTGACTCACTGGAAAAGAACCTGATGCTGGGAGAGATCAAAGGCAGGAGGGGAAGGGTCGGCACAGGTGAGATGCTTGGATGGCATCACCGACTCAATGGACATGAGTTTAAGTAAGCGCCGAGAGTTGGTGATGGACAGGGAGGCCTGGCATGCTGCAGTCCATGGGCTTGCAAAGAATCAGACACGACTGAGCAACTGAAATGAACTGAACTGGGCTACTTCTGTCATGGAAACACACGCTGTGTAGAGCTCAAAAGCCAAATATGGAAATATCCCGACCAAACTATTTATATATTTTAATGTGAAAAGACTGGATTGAGAAGATCTTCCATTTTCTCAGGATTTGCTTTGAGCTTACCTGGTACTCAGCCTCTGAAAAAAGACTATTTTTCTCCATAAAAAATTCTGTAGTCCACGGCAGGACTGGCTCCGTAATCTGCAGGGCTGGTGCAAAATGAGAATGCAGGACCCTCTGCTCAAAAAGCTGTAAAGACTCTGAAGACAATGAGAGCAGAGCACTGAGCCGGGGGGGGCCCAGGGAGGCCCACCGGCCACCCCTCCTTGAAGCCAGAGCTGGTCACAGACAAGATCAACCCGGAGGACGGTAAGTGACGGCGAGCGTGGCTCGGTCACGTCTGACTCTCTGCGCCCCCGAGTTTGTGGGATTCTCCAGGCCGGAATCCTGGAGTGGGGAGCCGGTTTCTCCCGGGGACCTTCCCAACCCAGGGATCGAAGCCTGGTCTCCTACACTGCAGGCGACTCTTCCCGGCCCTGAGCCACCAGGGAAGGACTATGACGAGGACAGGAATTCCGAGTTTATTGATGACAAACGCACGGGAGATTATAAGGCAATTCTATTGAAAAATTTTAATAAGATCATATTGAAAAATCTAGTTTGAGGAAACCGCCCAACATGTAGCGCAGTAGGTCCAGCTAAGAGAGACGGGCAGAGGCCGAGCTGCGTGACAGGGTCTGTAACACCCGGGACCACGGCGCCCATCCTCACAGGTCCCTGCTGACCTGTGGCCTGATGGGGACGAAGGAGCGACGCCTCGGACCCTGGCTGGACAGACAGCTCACTTCAGGCGAGAGTGGGCACAGGCTGGGGGAAGGCGGGCGCTGACGCCCATGGCCCCACTGCCCGCTCCCAAGGGCAGCGTCTCTGCAGCCTGTCTCTCCTCACGGCTCAGGTGCTGACTTGGGCACAGCAGAGACAGTGGACTAGAGACAGGCTGAGAATGTGGGTCACACCATTAGGTTAGAGGGAGCCCAGCTCCTGATGACGCCACAGGGAGGCCAGTGGACCCCGCACCGCTCTCCATCCAAACCTCAGCATCGGCTGGGCATGGGCCCACGTCTCAGCAGGGAACACGGGCGGCTGCAGAAAGCTTTGTGCAGTGTAGTCGCTCATTCGTGTCTGACTCTTTGGGAGCCAATGGACTGTAGCACGCCTGGCCTCCCTGTCCATCACCAACTCCCAGAGTTACTCAAACTCATGTCCATCGAGTCGGTGATGGCATCCAACCATCTTATTCTCTGTCATCCCCCTCCTCCTCCCGACTCCAATCTTTCCCAGCATCAGGGTCTTTTCAAGTGAGTCAGCTCCTCCCATCAGGGGCCAAAGTATTGCAGTTTCACGTTTAGCATCAGTCCTTCCACTGAACCTTCAGGACTGATTTCCTTTAGGATGGACTGGTTGAAACCGTAGCCACCTTTCTCTCCAGAACCAGCGCAGGATGGAAAGTCACCTGGCGTGCATCCATGACGTGGTCTGAAACGCCCCCACCTCGTGAACAGGACCTGTCTGCTCATCTCTGACACCAGGGGACAACTGAACATGCTCAGAGAGTGTGGACAGTCAAGCACTTGAACAGGCCTCTGACCACAGACCCTCCAATGCAGACACCAGTGGCTCGGGGATGGACTTCTCCCGGTCTGGGTCCACGGCCCTCCCCTGTTCTGCTGGTTTCTGGAGGGCTCACGTTCGGGGGGTCTCTGAGGCCCGCTCCCCCTCCCTGGGGCTGCTGTAGCCTCTGCTTCTCTCTGGTCTCAGG
The DNA here is from genome assembly GCF_001704415.2 of Capra hircus. NCBI lineage: Eukaryota > Metazoa > Chordata > Mammalia > Artiodactyla > Bovidae > Capra > Capra hircus. The sequence continues at coordinate 12,565 of NW_017212020.1, forward strand.
AGGCAGGGCCACTGAGCAGAGGAGACAGGGAAGCCCGCTCATCCTTCCAGGCCTGGAGCAGAGCGCGCTCCCTGAGGACCTGGACGGGGCGGGCGGAGGGAGGACCCAGAGAGCAGGAGCCAGTGCTCCCCACCGGCAGGACCACCGAGCGCCCGCCTCCGGTGGGAGCTGCAGCTCCGAGAAGGCACGGGACACAAAAAGACACACACACAGGTACACACACACACACACAAAGACCACACACCACACAGGTATACACACACACACAACACACACAAAGACACACAAAGACACACACAGACACACACAGACACACAGAGACACACACCTCAGAGACACAGACACAGACACACAGAGACACACACACACAGACACACACACAGGTGCACACACACACACATACAAACACAGACACACACCAAAGATACACACAACAGACACACACAAAGACACACACACAACACAGAAACACACACAGACACATGTACACACACAAAGACACACACACAGATACACAGACACACAACACACAGACAAAGATACACACAGACACACTCACACAGACACACACACACACACAGACACACCACACATAGGCAGTCACAATCAGCCTTTTATTTGTGGACTTTTGCCAAGGTCACTTGGGGTTCCAGGCTCTTCGCAGAGATTGGGGAGAGCCGTGAGGAGCACCGGGGGCCCCCACCACCTCGTCACGGCGAGCAGAAGCGGCCGCAGAACAGGATGGCCCGGTGTTGCCGTGCTGGATGAAGAAGAGGAAGGGGCGGTCGGCACAGAACCGGGGCATGACACTGAGGGAGCGCATCATGACCACCGCCTGTGGCAGCCGCGGCCTCCGTGCCCTCCTCGGTGACCTCCACGAAGGACTTGTGCACGACCTTGGACACGTACAGGTCTCGCCGGACGACATCCCACTGAAGTCAGCCTGGGCCTCCTCGAAGGCGTCGGTCATGCCCAGATCTTGGAGGACACACTCCATGTCGTAAGTCTCCTCCAGCGTAAACCGGGGAAGAAACACCTCGACCTCCTCCTCGTCCATCGCATCCGGCTTCGTCCACGCGACAAATTTCTCGTAGGTCAGGCCTTCCCACCTGAGGAGAAGGTAGAGATCTCAGGGTCTGCAGCAGCCCGCCCCCAGGGACCATCTGCTGTGACCCACACACCGTGCCCTGCAGGCCACATACGAGTTCCCGGAGCCCAGTGCCCAGCAGAGATCGGGACGAGAGCCGAGCCCCAGGCCACAGATGCCTGGTTACCGTGTACACGTCAGTGCTTTCACTGGGCAGCAGGATGACCATGTTCAGCTCTTGGCCGACGTAGGGAAGCACCAGAATCTGGGTGCTTATTTCTCCAATGTAGGTTATTTTACAGGTGGACTTCTTGAACATCATTTGCACAGGTTTCTCCACGTTCTATAAAGGAAATGGATAAACGTTAACTTAAACAAGACCCGTGGACACGCGGACGAGTCATCAGAGCCGGCCCCTGCGCCCACACACTCTGTCTTGTCTCCAGACCCCTCTCAGCCCGCCTCGTCAGCTCGTCCGCTCGGCTCCAGCTCCCACCCCTGGTTCCGGCGCTCAGGCCTCAGGATGCTGTTCTCCTGCTGACCCAGGAGGGCTCCACTCAGTTCCGGCAGGACCTCGCCCCCGCTCCTGCTGCTGACATCTCATCTGGACGCAAAGGAGCCTCCAGCTCGGCTCGCACACTGGCGGCTCGTGTCCCTTCCACCTGCTCCATCTGTACGTTCCCACCTTGCTCATGGTGACACCACTCATCCCGCCGTCAAACCCTGCCGTGTCCTGGGCGCCTGGCCTTCCCGCCCACAGCTGACCATGAACAACCATGTGGGCTCTGGTTTTTAAAGACAACAGGGCCGCCTGGTGGCTCAGGGGCAAATAATCCGCCTTCCAATGCAGGAGACACAGGCTCCAGCCCTGGTCTGGGAAGACCCACAGCCCAGGGGCTTCTAAGCCCACGGGCCACAGCTACTGAGCCTGGGCTGAGAGCCCGGGAGCCGCAGCTCCTGCGGTCACGGGCCCGGAGCCCGAGCTCTGCACCAGGAGAAGCACCAGCAGGAGAAGCCCGAGCCCCGAGCCCAGAGGGCCTCCGCCAGGGCAGCTGCAGGAAAGGCTGAGCGGCAAGGAGCCCCGCACAGCCGAGTAAATAGATACAAGGATCAGAAAACCACAAGGCAATCTCACTTGTGCTTCCTACCCCCACCACTCTCAGCCCAGCCACCGTCCTCAGGAAAACTTCCAAGTAACCTCCCGGGTCCTGCACACGGGCCCGAGGGGCTGTGGGCATCAGAGCCACTGTGAGGGCCACGGGCTCTGTGAGAGTCAGAGGAGGGACACGGAACCAGGAACCCGGGCCGTGGAGACCGCTAGGGAGGCTCCTGGATGCCCTGCAGAGAAAGGCGTCTGTGTAGGTAGCTCCTGACGGGAGGGTCAGCGGTAGGATCCAGGCCATGAGCGTCACAGCCACGGTCTGGAGTTTGAACTGGTCTCGGGGGCTCTAGCAGGTCCAGAGACCTGCGAGCTGCCCCGTGGGATGTGCGATACAAGACGGAACACCCGCCGCACGGACCACCCCTGATGACACAGCAGAGGAGGAGCAGGGGGAGAGGAAGCCAGGGTTTGCCCGGATCCACATCTGGGCCGCCAAGGCCACAAGAGGCTCACGTTCCTGAAGGTCAGCCTCCTGGCACGATCCATAAACTAAGAGGACCCCAGGGACCATTTCCAAAACCTCCTTCGCTTTATGAAACATTCTTGTTCACCTTGCTGACTCTGAATGGCCTTTCCTCAGTATGCTCTTTGTTAAACTGTTTTCCCCAGTTTCCTTTGAAGTAGATGGCATTCACGAGAACCAGACGTGTCGGCAGGGTTAACTGAATTTGCAGACAGCAAATCTCTAATTTTACCTGCACAGAAGAGTTAAAGGACCAGTTAGCTAACAGGGTTTCCTGGTGAGGTGCTGGGCAGGGTAGTTACTGGCCCGTCCCCTCGAGGAGTCAGTGCCCAGACCAGAGGGTTCACTGTCCCCCAGACAACCACGTGCAGCGAGTTGTCTGTTTACTCACTAAGTTGGGTCTCACTCTTTGTGACCCGTGGACTGTAGCCCATCAGGCTCCTGCATCCATGGGGTTCCCCAGGCAAGAATACTGTAGCAGGTTGCCATTTCTCCTCCAGGGATCTTTCTGACCCAGGGATCCAACCCGCCTATCCTGCTTTGGCAGGTGATTCTTTGCCATCTGAGCCACCAGGGAGACCTATGCAGGGAGCCTGGCCTGAAAGCAAAATCAGGGACAAAAACCTTCAAGTCTCTGCTCAGAAAGATACCATGAGTTGCATAAAACACATAAAATGAACAAATAATAAGGGCAGAATATTCACAGTTTCAGAAAAAGGAATGTTCGGACTACAGCGTGAGGGGACCCTCCTAAGGGGAGAGGTCGGAGCCAGTGTGGAGAGCACGGAAACGAAGAAGCGCAGGCGGCCCAGGGCCTGCCCGCGTGTCCTGCAGTGACGCTCAGCGACCCGCAGAGCACGCGCTCTGCTGGACAGGCAGGGAGGTGGCGCCGCATCCAGAGTCTGCCTTCCGCCCTTGTGAAAAAGGCAGACTATAGGAACATTAACAGCAACAGCCATAAGTCAAAGGTGTGATTGCTCTGGAAGAGGTGCACCGAAGATTGATGAGGAGGGGGAAAGCTGGAGAAATTGATTGCTGATTAAATTTTCAGAAGTGGATTTGAAAGTTTCCAGTTCTTTAGAGAAAAAGCCATTTCTGTTTACATTCGATGGTCTTGAGAAGGAACTGATGGAAAATAAGACCGATTCAAATACTGTGCAAACAGAAGTAGTGACACGTCCTCACCTTCTGTCTTTTCAGCTACCCAGGTGTTTATGTGCTTCCTGGACTCCTCCGTAGCGGCTGACAAAGTCCAGCTCTTCCATCTCTGCTTGTGGAACACGCGGCAGGCATCTTTGAAACACTAGGAGAGACGGAATGACAGAATGACATGGCTACAGAAACAGACAACGCCAACGTGACTTCTTCACCACGCATAACTCACACAGATCATCTGACGGTTACTTGTGTGATGCACAAACAAATGTTCGCAATTAACCTTCAATCCGTGTCTCAGTTTTCAGCTACACTGAATAAATAACTGAGTAAAGCTCAGGCTTCCCAGGTGGCACAGTGGTAAAGAATCCGCTGCCAATGCTGGAGACAGGGTTTGATCTCTTTGTGGGAAGATCACCTGGAAAGAAAATGGTAACCCACTCCAGTATCCTTGCCTGGACAATCCATGGACAGAGGAGCCTGTGGGCTACAGTCCCCTGGGGTCGCAAAGAGTCAGACACAACTGAGCGACTAAGCAACAACAACACAGCCATTCAGGGCAACGTGGCAACACTGCCGCCAGCACGCGTTCCGGGCTTCCCTCCTGTGTGACCCTGGAAAGGTCGCTGCGTC
>NW_017212021.1:0-17060 GCF_001704415.2 Capra hircus
GAAGACAAACAAACAAACAAACAAATTATCAGTAAGCTTAAAAAAAGTATATTCCATATATCTTGAAGTAGCAGTATTTCTGCAAAGGCATCAGTGTGAAACCATAGAGGACATGGTTAAAACCTGATTAAATAGAAATTGACAATGTAATCTGGTCACTGCTGCGACTTGAAATGCTTTAATATGATAACTGGAATTATAACTGACAGCATTTGACCAGGACATTATCAGATTTTCACGGATGTCAGATAATTTCTAGGATATCTATATTAGGAACTGAAGGAATCTTTGAACCTAGGAAAGAAAACAACAGTCTCAAAGGCCCTTGCTGAATCATCTATCAGCAAGGAATGTCTTTGCAAGGATCACAAAGTGAAGGGAAAATACAGCCGACCTGCCTCTGCAACTTCGGTCCTCTGAGCAGATCTGGAGGTCTCCCTTTGTATAAGCTAACCTGTTCCTTCCAAATAGAGGTTTGCAACACAAAACAAGTGGCCGCCTATTCTTCCCCGAAGGAGGCTCTCTTTCCCCACATCCTGCGAACACCCTTTCCCAGCCTCCTGGAAAAGCGCTTCTTGCAGTTCCTTTCAGAAAATCCTATGGACGGAGAAGCCTGGTAGGCTGCAGTCCGTGGGGTCGCTGAGGGTCGGACACGACTGAGCGACTGCACTTTCATTTTCACTTTCATGCATTGGAGAAGGCAATGGCAACCCACTTACTGTTCTTGCCTGGAGAATCCCAGGGACGGGGGAGCCTAGTGGGCTACCGTCTATGGCGTCGCACAGAGTCGAACACGACTGAAGCAACTTAGCAGCAGCAGCAGCAGCAGTTCCTTTCTTAGGGGCAGTTATCCCTGAGATTGGGACCTGGAAAGGCAGAGCCACCTCCACACACACGTCTTTTCTGTCCCCTTTCCTCTGGAGGAGAGCTCTAGTGAGCCTAGGTCTGTCAGGAAAATTCTTGGCTTTGACGGGATCCCACCCAGTGTGTGAACCTGCATACCCGACCTAGGGGCCACAGGCACCTGTTTTGCTCGAGTGGGTCCTGGAGGGGTGCAGGATTTTGGAGCTTAAAAATCCATCCAATTTGTCTTTTTTTTTTTACCTCGGAGAGAACGAGTTTGCTCCACCTCCACCCTTTGGCAGTGTGGAGGGAAGAGGGCACCACCCTCTCCCAAAGGGGACATAGGGCCTACCAGGAGAGAAAGGCCCCTTGAGGAGCTGAGCCCAGGTAGGCAGCCAGTGATGTCAAGCACACTCCCGCTGCTTGCTTCTTCATGGGCACTCCCACGATCTGCTAGGAATGTCTTTGCAAGGATCTCAAAGGGAAGGGGAGATACATGGCCCTGTCTCTGGAACTTCAGTCCTCTGAGCAGATCTGGAGGTCTTGAGTTGTATAAGCAAACCTGTTCCTTCCAAATAGAGGCTTGCAAACACACCCCCGGTGGTTGCCTCTTCTTCCCCGAAGAAGTCTTTCTTTCCCCACATGCTGCGAACTCCCTGTCCCAACCTCCAAGAATAGCGCTTCTTGCCATTCCTTTCTTAGAGGCAGTTATCCCTGAGCTTGGGGCCGTAGGGAGTAGCCCCACACTCACAGGGAAAGGCAAAGACTCCTCCATACATCTCCTCTATCCCCTTTGCTCTGGAGGAGAGCTCTAGTGAGCCTAGGTCTTTCAGGAAAATTCTTGGCTTGGACAGGATCTCACCCTGTTTGTGAACCTGCATACCCAACCAGGGGCCACAGAGCACCTGTTTCAGTAAAGTGGGCCCTGAAAGGGTGCAGCCTAGCAAGAGCTTGAAAATCCATTCAATTGCTGTTTTTGTACCTCTGACAGAGCGAGCTTGGCTCCACCCTTTGGCAGTGAGGAGAAAAGAGGCATGACACCCTCCCCAAGGGGACATGGGGCCTACTTCGAGAGGAAAGGCCCCTTGTGGAGCTGAGGCCAGGAAGGCACACAGTCGTGTCAAACACACTCCCACTGCTTGCTTCTTCAGGGGCACTCCCGCTATCAGCTAGGAATGTCTTTGCAATGATCACAAAGGGAAGGGGAGATACAGGGCCCTGCTTCTGGACCTCCGGTGCTCTGAGCAAATCTCGAGGTCTCCCGTTGTTGGTCAAGGTCAAGGTCAAGTTCAAGTTCAAGGTCAAGTTCAAGTTCAAGGTCAAGGTCAAGTTCAAGTTCAAGTTCAAGGTCAAGTTCAAGTTCAAGCTCAAGATCAAGGTGAAGTTTAAGTTCAAGTTCAAGGTCAACTTCAAGGTCAAGGTCAAGTTCAGGGTCAAGTCCAAGGTCAAGGTCAAGGTCAAGTTCAAGTTCAAAGTGAAGTTCAAGGTCAAGGTCAAGTTCAAGTTCAAGGTCAGAGACAAGTTCAAGTTGAAGTTCAAGTTCAAGTTCAAGTTGAAGTTCAAGGTCAAGTTCAAGGTCAAGGTCAAGGTCAAGTTGAAGTTCAAGTTCAAGTTCAAGTTCAAGTTCAAGTTCAAGTTCAAGTTCAAGTTCAAGTTCAATGTCAAGGTCAAGATCAAGGTCAAGTTCAAGTTCAAGTTCAAGTTCAAGTCAAGTTCAAGGTCAAGTTCAAGTTCAAGTTCAACGTCAAGTTCAAGTTCAAAGTTCAAGTTCAAGTTCAAGGTCAAGTTGAAGTTGAAGTTGAAGTTCAAGTTCAAGTTCAAGGTCAAGTTCAAGTTGAAGTTCAAGGTCAAGCCCAAGTTCAAGGTCAAGGTCAAGTTCAAGTTCAAGGTCAAGCCCAAGTTCAAGTTCAAGGTCAAGGTCAAGTTCAAGGTCAAGTTCAAGTTCAAGGGCAGGGCAAGGCCAAGCCCAAGACCAAGGCAAGGGCAACGGCAACGCCAAGGGCAAGGCCAAGGCCCAGGCCAAGGCAAAGGCCAAGGCCACCAAAGCGACGCCCAAACCCCGTAACGCCTGACAAAAGGCAGAAGCCACTAGGCCCCTGTGCAGAGGAAGCCACTGAAGGCAGCAAGGCCACAGAGCTCCCCGACTCCCATTCCCACATGAAGATGTGAGGATAAAGGGCCTCATCCCAGCAAAGCACCCGCTCCCACCACCCCCCAACCCCGGCCCCCGCCCCCCGCAGCACGCCCCCTGAAACAACACTGTCTTCCCAGAAAAGAGAACGGAGAAGCCATGTGTGTGCCAAAGGAGCAAGATGAACGAACGATGCCACGCCCTCCGAATTTGGGCACACCTGACGCCTCGGAACCCCGGGCCTGGCCGATGGGTCCCAGCCGTTCTCGGGTGGGAGGGGGGTCAACACATTGGCCGAGAGCCCTTGCCCAGGCCACCCGCAAATCCCCTGAGATGTGATCCGACCACAGGGACCGAGGGCAAACGTACCGCTTGAGGTGCTGGAGGAGCCGGACGAAGCCATGGTGGGAGAGGCACACGGGCACGCTGCAGACTGCTGGCCGAGTGGGCGGGGACCCAGCAGCTCAGGACTCTGGAGAACGGGAGGCGTCTCCGCCACCATTGACGTCAATAGGGTTTGGGTGGGTAGATGGAGGGGGCCGCCCCTGGCCTCTTTCCAAGCAGAGACCCTGGACGGAGTCCCGTGGAGCGAGTGGGCTTTTCCCGGGCACGGCTGTGCCCTGGACCGCCAAGATCCCCGTTGGGGTGGGCGGGCAGTTCGGGGGCTTTGGTTTGTGGCCCTCCCTCGCAGCGGGGGGTGGGTTCAACCCCGAGTGGATCAATCAGGGGCCCTCAGCAGTGCCAAGGGAACTCACCGCCCAGGAAACGCCCCTAGGTCCCTTTGAATTGGCCACCAACGCCCCCTTTCCCAGCCTGCCTTGCTCTGAGATTTCCCGCCTTTTCACATTCCACAGGTCCCTGGTCCTCGACTGTCCCCCGCTGGCTCCTCCGAGGCATTCCGGGACACCAGACGCTCTCTCCAGCGCCTCCACCTAGATCCCTCGCTGTCCTCGCCTCCGTTTCCCCCATGCCCCCTCCCCAACTCCTCCGTGGGCTCTTGGCATCCTTTCCCTACAGCAGTCCCAGAGTGCCACCCCGAGGGCTTTGAGTTGCCTGGAGCCCAAGGCTCCGGCCAGAGACCTGAGGGGCCAGCGTCTGGACTGGCAGCTAATGCCATTTGGGGCTTTTCTCACGTGGAGCCTGAGGCCCGCACCTCCGGCGGGCAACCCCCCAGCGCGAGTGCCCTGGAGATACCCGCCCAAGGGGACAGTGTATCCCCTACTGTGGGGAAGGAGGTTCCTGTTTTTCCCTGCACTGGTTCGACTTTCACGCCGAGGATCGACTCACACCATGGTGGCAAGTGGAATAGCCTTGTGGGAAAGCCTCATGGGAAAGACTCCAGGGAAAGCCACAGATTCCTTGATCCACGAGAAGGGAAGCGTGACACTGCTGCTACCACTCGGGAGGAAAGCGCAGGTGCATGACCACACTCGAGCCGAGGACTGACGCAAGCTTGGGAGACTCCAGAAGTACGCCAAGATCCATGTCAGCACTGGAGAGGAATCCTCAGGTTCCGGTCCCGACTCCACACAAGGTCTTAGGCCCCGGCATCGACCGGAGAGGAATCCTGAGAGGCCCCCTAGCACCTCGCATGGGGACTGGCCTTTCCTGAGGTCACCAGAGCGGGTCCCTGAGGTCTCCGTCGTAACTCGAGAGCACCTGCCGCAACTCGAGAAAATCCAGGAGGTTCTCCCCTCCAGGCGAGATGAGGCCCATTTCCGCTGAGGCGTCTCGAGGCTAATCACACCTAACCTCTGGAACTTCCAAAGGGTCCTTCACACCCTTGCTGCAAGTCAAGAAGTTCTCCGACATACCCATATCCACTCGAGAGGAAGGACGAGGTTCCCGCCCATATCCAGCGGAGCCCCGTTTCCGCCTCATAGCTCGAGAAGAGGGATCCTTTCCCTTCGTCGTCGGGAAAGAATTCCCGGCCTTCCCGTCGCATCTCAAGAGGAGGCGCTCTCCACAGGAAAGACGAGAGGAACTCCAGGGCCTAGCCAGCATTCCAAGAGTCCCCCAGATGTCTAAGTCCATTCCAGAAGAAACTGTTTTCCCTGCACTGCCTCGACGTTCACGCCGAGGATCGACTCACACCACCGTGGCACGTGGGACAGCCCTGTTGGAAAGCCTCGTGGGAAAGCCTCAATGGAAAGCGACAGATCCCTTGATCCACACGTCGGCAAGCGTGACACTGCTGCTGCAGGTCGTGAGGAAATGGCAGGTGCATGCCCCCACACGAGATGAGGACTGACTCCCCTGGTGAGACTCCAGAAGTATGGAAAGATTCATGTCAGCACTGGAGAGGCATCCTCAGGGTCTGGCCCCGACTCCACACAAGGTCTTAGGCACCGGCATCGATGGGAGAGGAATCCCTAAAGGCCCCCTTGTAACTCGCATGGGGACTGGCCTTTCCTGAGGCCACCAGAGCGGGTCCCTGAGGACCCGTCGTAACTCGAGAGCACCTGCCGCAACTGGGTAAAATCCAGGAGGTTCTCCCCTCCAGGCGGGATGAGGCCCATTTCCTCTGAGGTGTCTGGAGGCTCATCACACCTAACCTCTGGAAATTAAAAAGGGTCCTTGCTGCAACTCAAGAAGTTCCCCGACATACCCGTCTCCACACGAGAGGAAGCACGAGGGTCCCGCCCACATTCAGAGGAACCCCGTTTCCGAGATGAAGGATCCTATCCTGCTTAGTCAGGAAAGAATTTTCGGCGTTCCCATGGCATCTCAAGAGCAAGGGTTCTCAAAAGGAAAGGCAAGAGGAACTCCAGGGTCGTGCCACCATTTCAAGAGTCCCCCAGATGTCTCAGTCCATTTCAGAGGAACCCGTTTTCCCAGCACTGCCTCGACTTTCACGCCGAGGATCCACTCACACCATGGTGGCATGTGGGACAGCCCTGTGAGAAAGCCTTCGAGGGAAAGCCACAGATCCCTTGATCCCCGCGACGGGAAGCGTGACACATCTGCTACACTGTCCCTGAGGTCACGGTCGTATGTGGAGAGTACCTGCCGCAACTCGAGAAAATCCAGGAGGTTCTCTGCTCCAGTCGAGATGAGGCCCATTTTCTCTGCGGCGTCTCGAGAGTAATCACAACTAAACTCTGGAACTTCCAAAGTGTCCTAAACACCCTTGCTAAAACTCAAGAAGTTCCCCGACATACCCGTCTCCACTCCAGAGGAATCACGAGGGTCCGGCAACCGCCAGAGGAGCTCCGTTTCCTCCTCCAAGCTCGAGATGAGGGATCCTTCCCTGCTTCCTCGGGAAAGAATTCCCGACATTTCGACGCATCTCAAGAGGAGGCGCGCTGCACAGGAAAGGCGAGAGGAACTCATGGGTCGTGCCACCATTCCAAGAGTCCCCCAGATGTCTCAGTCCATTCCAGAGGATCCTGTTTTCCCTGCACTGCTTCGACTTTCACGCTGAGGATCGACTCACACCTGGTGGCACGTGTGACAACCCTGTGGGAAAGCCTCGTGGGAAAGCCTCGAGGGAAAGCCACAGATCCCTTAATCCACGCGACGGGAAGCGTGACACTGCTGCTACAGCACGGGAGGAAAGCGCACGTGCATGCCCCTACTCGAGACGAGAACTGACTCCCCTGGGGAGACTCCAGAAATACCCCAAGATGCATGTCAGCCCTGGAGAGGAATCCTCAGGTTCCGGAACCGACTCCACACAAGGTCTTAGGCCCTGGCATCGACGGGAGAGGAATAGCGACAGGACCTCTAGCAACTCACATGGGGACTGGCCTTTCCTGAGGTAACCAGAGCGGGTCCATGAGGTCCCCGTCGTACGTCGAGAGCACCTGCCGCAACTCGGTAAAATCCAGGAGGTTCTCCCCTGCAGGTGAGATGAGGCCCGTTTCCACTGATGTGTCTCGAGGCTAATCACACGTGAACTCTGGAACTTCTAAAGAGTCTTTCACAGTCATGCTGCAACTCAAGAAGTTCCCCGACATACCCGTCTCCACTCAAGAGGAAGCACGAGGGTCCCGGCCACATCCAGAGGAGCTCCGTTTCCGGCTCGTAGCTCGAGATGAGGGATCCTTTCCCTACTTGGTCGGGAAAGAATTCCCGGCATTCTCATCGCATCTCAAGAGGAGGCGCTCTCCAAAGGAAAGGGGAGAGGAACTGCAGGGTCGTGCCACCATTCCCAGAGTCCCCCGGATGTCTCATTCCATTCCAGGGAAACCTGTTTTCCCTGCACTGCCTCGACTTTCAAGCCGAGGATCGACTCACACCACGGTGGCACGTGGCACAGCCCTGTGGGAAGGCCTCGTGGGAAAGCCTCGTGGGAAAGCCTCGAGGGAAAGACACAGATCCCTTGATCCACGCGAAGGGAAGCGTGACACTGCTGCTTCAGCTCGGGAGGAAATCGCACGTGCATGCCCCCACTCGAGACGAAGACTGCCTCCACTAGGGAGACTCCATTAGTACCCCAAGATCCATGTCAGCACTGGAGAGGAATCCTCAGGTTCCAGCACTGACTCCACACAAGGACTTAGGCCCGGGCATCGACGGGAGAGGAATCCCGAGAGGCCCCCGAGCAACACGCATGGGGACTGGCCTTTCCTGAGGCCACAAGAGCGGGTCCCTGAGGTCCCCGTCGTAAGTCGAGAGCACCTGCCGCAACTCGAGAAAATCCAGAAGGTTCTCCCCTCCAGGCGAGATGAGGCCCATTTCCGCTGAGACGTCTCGAGGCTAATCACACCTAACCTCTGAAACTTCCAAAGGGTCCTTCACGTCCTTGCTGCAACTCAAGAAGTTCCCTGACATACCTGTCTCCACTCGAGAGGAAGCACGAGAGGCCTGCCCACATCCAGAGGAGCCCCGTTTCCGTCTCCCAGCTCGAGAGGAGGGATCCTTTCCCTGCGTTGTCGGGAAAGAATTCCCGGCGTTCCCATAGCGTCTCAAGAGGAGTCGCTCTCCACAGGAAAGGCGAGAGGAACTCCAGGGTGGTGCCACCATTCCCAGAGTCCCCCACATGTCTCAGTCCATTTCACGGAAACCTGTTTTACCCTGCATTGCCTTGGCTCTCAAGCCGAGTATCGATTCAAACAACGGTGGCATGTGGGACAGCCCTTTGGGAAAGCCTCGTGGGAAAGCCTCGTGGGAAAGACTCGAGGGAAAGCCACAGATCCCTTACTCCACAAGAAGAGAAGCGAGATACTGCAGCTACAGCTCGGGAGGTAAGCGCATGTGCATGCGCCCACTCCAGACGAGGACTGACTCCCCTGGGGAGACTCCAGAAGTACCCAAGATCCATGTCAGCAAGGAGAGGAAACCTCAGGTTCCTGCACCGACTCCACACAAGGCCTTAGGCCCCGGCATCGATGGGAGTGAAATCCCGAGAGGCCCCCGAGCCACTCGCATGGGGACTGGCCTTCCTGAGGCCACCAGAGCGAGTCCCTGAGGTCCCCGTCATAAGTCGAGAGAACCTGCCACAACTCGAGAAAATCCAGGAGGTTCTTCCCTCCAGACGAGATGAGCCCCATTTCCGCAGAGGCGACTCGAGGCTAATCACACCTAACCTCTGGACCTTCCAAAGGGCCCTTCACACCCTTGCTGCAACTCAAGAAGTTCCCTGACATACCCGTCTCCACTCGAGAGGAAGCACGAGAGTCCCGCCCACATCCAGAGGAGCCCTGTTTCTGCCTCCTAGCTCGACAGGAGGGATCCTTTCCTGCGTGTTCAGAAAAGAATTCTCGGCGTTCCCGTCACATATCAAGAGGGGGCGCTCTCCACAGGAAAGGCGAGAGGAACTCCAGGGTCGTGTCACCATTCCCAGAGTCCCCCAGATGTCTCAGTCCATTCCAGGGAAGCCTGTTTCCCCGGCACTGCCTCGACTTTCAAACCGAGGATCGACTGACACCGCGGTGGCACGTGGGACATCACTGGGGGAAAGCCTCGTTGGAAAGCCTGGTGGGAAAGCGTCGTGGGAAAGCCTCATGGGAAAGCCTCGAGGGAAAGCCACAGATCCTATGATCCACGGGAAGGGAAGCGTGACACTGCTGCTACAGCTCGGGAGGAAAGGGCACGTTCATACCCCGACTGGAGACGAGGACTCACTCCCCTGGGGAGACTTCAGAAGTACCCCAAGAGCGATGTCAGCACTGCAGAGGAATTCTCAGTTTCCGACACCGACTCCACACAAGGTCTTAGGGCCCGGCATCGATGGGAGAGGAATCCCGAGCGGCCCCCGAGCAACTCGCATGGGACTGGCCTTTCCTGAGGCCACCAGAGCGGGTCCCTGAGGTCCCTGTTGTAAGTCGAGAGCACCTGCCGCAACTCGAGAAAATCCAGGAGGTTCTGCCCTCCAGGCGAGATGAGGCCCATTTCGCTGAGGCGTCTCGAGGCTAATCACACCTAATCTCTGGAACTTCCAAAGGGTCCTTCACACCCTTGCTGCAACTCAAGAATTTCCATGACATACCCGTCTCCACTCGAGAGGAAGCACAAGAGCTCCGCTCACATCCAGAGGAGCCCCGTGTCCGCCTCGTAGCTCGAGAGGAGGGATCCTTTCCCTGTGTCGTTGGTAATGAATTCCCGGCGTTCCCGTCGCATCTCAAGATGAGGCGCTCTCCACAGGAAAGGCGAGAGGAACTCAAGGGTCGTGCCACCATTCGCAGAGTCCCCCAGATGTCTCAGTCCATTCCAGGAAAACCTGTTTTCCCTGCACTGTCTTGACTTTCTAGCCGAGGATCGACTCACACCACGGTGGCACGTGGGACAGCCCTGTGGGAAAGCCTCGTGGGAAAGCCCCGTGGGAAAGCCTCGTGGGAAAGTCTCTAGGGAAAGCCACAGATCCCTTGATCCACGCGAAGGGAAGCGTGACACTGCTGCTACAGTTCTGGAGGAAATCGCACGTGCATGCCCCCACTCGAGACTACGACTGACTCCCTGGGAGACTCCAGAAGTACCCCGAAGATCCATGTCAGCACTGGAGAGGAATCCTCAAGTTCCGGCACCGAATTCTCACAAGGTCTTATGCCCGGCATCGACGGGAGAGGAATCCCGAGAGGCCCCTGAGCAACGCGCATGTGGACTGGCCTTTACTGAGTCCACCAGAGCGGGTCCCTGAGGTCCCCGTCATAAGTCGAGAGCACCTGCCGCAACTCGAGAAAATCCAGGAGGTTCTCCCCTCCAGGCAAGATGAGGCCCATTTCCGCTGAGGCGTCTTGAGGCTAATCACACCTAACCTCTGGAACTTCCAAAGGGTCCTTCACACCCTTGCTGCAACTCAAGAAGTTCTCCGACATACCCGTCTGCACTCGAGAGGAAGCACGAGAGTCCCACCCACATCCAGAGGAGCCCCATTTCTGCCTCTTAGCTCCAGAGGTGGGATCCTTTCCGTGCGTTGTCTGGGAAAGAATTCACCGGAGTTCCCGTCGCAATTCAAGAGGAGGCGCTCTCCACAGGAAAGGCGAGAGGAACTCCAGATTCGTGCACCCATTCCCAGAGGTCCCCCAGATGTCTCAGTCCATTCCATGGGAAACCTGTTTCTCCTGCACTGCCTCAACTTTCTAGCCTAGGATCGACACACACACGGTGGCACGTGGGACAGCCCTTGGGAAAGTCTCGTGGGAAAGCCTCGTGGGAAAAGACTCGTGGGAAAGCCTCGAGGGAAAGCCCCAGATACCCTTGATCCACGCGAAGGGAAGCGTGACACTGCTGCTACAGCTCGGGAGGAAAGCGCACGTGCATGCCCCCACTCGAGATGAGGACTGACTCCCATGGGGAGACTCCAGAAGTACCCCAAGATCCATTGTCAGCACTGACAAAGGAATCCTCAGGTTCCGGCGACGACTCCACACAAGGTCTTAGGCCCCAGCATCGACGGGAGAGGAATCCCGAGAGGCCCCGAGAGGCCCGAGCAACTCGCAATGGGGACTGGCCTTTCCTGAGGCCCCAGAGCGGGTCCCTGAGGTCCCCGTGGTAAGTCGAGAGCACCGGCCGCAACTCTTGAAAATCCAGGAGGTTCTCCCCTCCAGGCGAGATGAGGCCCTTTTCCGATGAGGCTCCTCGAGGCTAATCACACCTAAACGCTGGAATTTCCCAAGGGTCCTTCACACCCTTGCTGCAACTCAAGAAGTTCCCCGTCATACCCGACTCCACTCGAGAAGAAGGACGAGAGTCCCGCCCACATACAGAGGAGCCCCGTTTCCGCCTCATAGCTCTAGAGGAGGGATCCTTTCCCTGCGTGTTCGGGAAAGTATTCCCAGCGTTCCCGTCGCATCTCAAGAGGAGGCGCTCTCCACTTGAAACGGGAGAGGAACTCCAGGTTCGTGCCACCGTTCCCACACTCCCCCAGATGTCTCAGTCCATTCCAGGGAAACCTGTTTTCCCTGCACTGCCTCGACCTTCAAGCCGAGGATCGACTCACACCACGGTGGCACGTGGTACAGCCCTGTGGGAAAGCCTCGTGGGAAAGCCTCGTGGGAAAGCCTCGAGGGAAAGCCACAGATCCCTTGATCCACGCGAAGGGAAGGCTGACTCTGCTGCTACAGCTCGAGAGGAAACCGCACGTTCATGCCCCCACTCGAGACGAGGACTGACTCCCCTGGGGAGACTCCAGAAGTACCCCAAGATCCATGTCAGCACTGGAGAGGAATCCTCAGGGTCCGGCACCTGCTGGGAGCCAGTGTGAGGAATCCCGCCCGTACAAGGTCATGAGGAAGGAAGCTGACATACGCAAGGCGTGCTCAGACTTCAGGGACCCCTCTGCAAATTCCTAAGCACGTACCCCAACAAAAATCTGCCGGCTTTTGTGCTCTGCTTTTCCACTCTTCTGACATTTTCTGGAAAAAGTCAATTCAGGGCTTTAGTCTTCTGCATTTGAAAGAGTGTTTCAATCCAAAAACCCTCCGATGGCTTTCTAGCCTGCCTGCACGACTCGTGCAGCTGCGCATGTGATTGTTTGAGGCCTCCTGACCGCAGGAGGCACAGAAAGCTTAAAACATCCTAGGAATGTAGGAGCTTCCGAGAGTCAAAATCTTTAGAATAGGACTGATTAAAGGTTTCATTTTTGGGTCAATGCTTGCTGCCAAATTTTCATATCCTTTATTTTTAGATATAGTTGGTATATAGAAAAACAAGTAGTAGACCTGGTATTAGCAACATTAGATCTTTGAGTTAAGTACCTTCTTTGTTATATCCCACTGCATCTTTGTTCTATAGAGATGTAACTTTAATGCTTTAAGGAGATGCAGATTAAAAAAAAAAAACACTTCAGGGGAAACAAAATTAACATTCATTAAGGAAGAGAGCCAAAAAGTGTTAACAAGCCTCTTGGCCAAAAGATAATGTAAATCACCTGAGACCTTTTGTATACAAAATGATATACGGAAAGAATCTGGGTGGCGAACGCTACATAATTTTGTGTTACCCAATGATCTCCGTGTTTTATCAAAAGTATAAAAGGCCTTCTGAACAATAAAGGATGGGGGCCAGTTTCTCGAACTAGTCTCTCGGCCTGGTTTCTTGGGACTCTGGCTCCCCCATGTCTCTCTCTCTCTCTTCTTCTCTCCCCTTCCCTCTCTCTGCTCTTTACTTTAACTTCAGGCTGAATCTCCATCTGGGGCGCGGAGGCTCGCCAGGTCTACTTACTTGCCCCAGGCTGTTAAGACCCGCACGAAAAGGGAGCTTAAGGCGAGGCACCCTTAGATATTCAAGCGGTGCGCCGGTGGCCCAACGTAGATGGTGCAAATTCCTTGTCTGGAATTTTATTGGCCTTCCGCAGTAAACCAAGCTATTCAGCCCTCTTCCTCCACTTAATCTTCTTACTACACTATAGTTTCTTAATCTAATCTTACATTAATAAACAAACAAGTCTTTCCACGCCAACGCCGTCCACCCTTCGAATTCCCTGGATCCACCGGGGCTGGACCCCAGCAAGTGGTGCCCGGAACAGGCTATTCAAAGGTAGGTTCCTCGGAGCAGAAAGCTCCCCCCGGAGCACTCTCTGTTGCTCCCCCCGGAGCACTCTCTGTTGCTCCCCCCGGAGTGACTTAATCACTCCCCCGGAGTACTTTCGGGTACTCCCCCAGTGTTGAGTGTTCGGGACGGCTAGGACCCCACTCAGGGTGCCACGGACCCCCTGTAGGATAGACAGGGTGAGGACGAGTGGGAAGTGTTCAAGGGTTTAAGAGAAACCTGGTGCTCTAGAGGTTGAAAAGAAACCTGCTATCTTAGGGTTTAAAACAAAACCCCCCTTGGCTAAGGTAAAACCTTTTTGTCAAGGCAGACTTTTCTATAACTCTTAATTTTCTGACACGGGTAACAATGACTCAAAACAATGACACCTCTTTATACAAGTAATTTTGTAACTGTTAAACAAAAAAGACAAATTAAAGATTAAAAGGCTCGTGTTACGAGACCAATGTCCTTGGTTTCCAGAAAAGAGATTTAGATACTTGGATAAAGGTAATAAAACAGCTAAAAACTAATTATACTTTGCATGGGCCTGTAAAAGCTTTTGCTCTGTAAAATATTATTACAAAATGTTCTGGACCCCCGTCATGAGGCTGTTAGTTAGATAGTCCTATGGGAGAGACTATAGCAGTGGATCGTAGTGGGTCTCCACCTATTACGCAGATCATATTTTCTGCCATTGGCAAACAAAAGGAGAGAGACTGTACTCTTCCTCCCGAGGAAGGAGGGTGCTTATAGGACGCAGCGGCCGAGCGCCCTGAGAGCCCCCTCCCCCTCTACACAAACCAAACCTTTAAAAGAGTTGTCTTATTTAAGGCGACCACTGCAACCTCTGCTTGCGCCTCCCCAGGGCTTAAGAACTCCCCACTTTATATCCAAAGCCTCCCAGAACATTGCTTAAGTTTGAAAACGATAGTGACAATATTTTTGAGCAAAAGAGCTTTTAAAACAGAGCTTGCTCCTTGCATAAAATCCCCTCAGGAGGGGCCTCACCCAACAAAAAAAAGAAAAAGGAAGAAAAACAGGAAAAAAAAAGAAAAATATTCGTAATAAAAAGGACTTTACAAATGCAAAATGTTTCTCTTGAGGCCAAATAGAACATTTTTTGCCAAAATGTCTTGCTAAACAGAGATAACAAGCCGTGCCAAACAACCCCAGGTAGCTCAGGCCTGGACCTCAGTTCCACCACCTTAATAATAATAGCTCCTGACTCAGATTCCAGTGGCTAGTCCCCTTCCTGAGGACATTGTAAGACTTGTGCTGGGGCATAGCTTGCTTTCTTTTCAAAAAAAATTCGGTAGTTCTTGTGTAGTAAATTCTGATTATACTAAAAATTGAAGTTTTGATATCGCCACCTGCTAAAAACTGTGTAATTAAAATTAAAAAATAGCACAGCTTTTGCTTTACCTTATTACCAGACAGAAAAACCAGACAAAAAAGCCCAGAGGATCTAGATCTAGCTTTTTGGGTGCAAAAAATTGCAGCTTCTTGGCCTTTAAAAAGATTTTTTAAAGATATAAAATGTCATGGCTGTTAGACAATAGACAAGACGTTTCTTAGATTGCTGAGAGACTAGCGCAGCTCCTGGCCAACATATACTACTGAAAAGGAGTTGGTGGGATTAGAAAAGGTGGTATGCAGGATAAAAATGCTATAGAGTAAGAGGTGAGAGAGAGTTTAAAACCTTGGTGAATAGTGAGCTCCCCGTTGCTGGAAGTATTCAAGCAAAGATTAAATGGCTACTTGTCATCTAAAAGGCTATAGACCCAGATTGGGTTATAAAAAAGATCATTAAAAAAGCTTTTTCTTGCTTCTTATATTGGGTCTGGCCAAAAGTTTTAAAACTGATAATGTCCTTTTAAAGCTGCTGAGAGATTGTTTACTAACTTTAAATGATTTCCAAAAATTATTAGTTGATATTAATTGGATATGCCCACATTTAAAACTGACTTTTGTAGATTTAAAGCCTTTTGTTTGATTGCTGAAAAAAACAATCCTAATCCCAGTTCTAAGAAAAAGTTGACTAGTGTGACACAGTTGGCTTTCGTTAAAGTGAATGAGGCTTTAAATGATCAGTTAATTAAGATTAATATTGCCAAAAAAGGAGATTAAATTATTCTTGCCACAAAATGTATACCTACAGGATGCTTGTGACAAGAAGGCCCATTGGTTCCATCTAATGACCCCCCAAAAAATAGTTTTATCTTATCCCAACTTGGTGGACAATGGCCTCTGCCTAAGAAAAAATTACTGCCATATTAATTTAAAAGATTAATTCAAGCATACTGATTTATTAAATTGTTTAGTAAAGAGCCATCAAAAATTGTAATTCCATATAACAAAAAACAACTTGATGCTTTTTCAAATGTTTGATGATTGGCAGATTGCTATAGGAAATTCTTGTGATCAGATCTTGCATCATTTACCCTCACGTGCTTTGTTAATTCAAAAATTAAAAAAAGGAGAAATTAAGTATAGTTTTCCCCATCAGATTTTACAACATGTTCTCTTTGTAATAAGTTAAATGCTGATTCGTTTGGAACAGTAAAATAAAAAGCCATTGGTAAAGCAAAAAGATCTCCAGATAACAAAAAGATCCCGACCCAGAATTTGCTGCGGGTCGAGGAAGTGTTTATATTTTTTCCACAGGGTGCAGATTCGTCAATTTGGATCCGGACAGACTGATTCGCCACAAAAGAAAAAGGGAACTTCTCTGCCGCCACCGCGCGGGAAACAGCCGTGCACCAAAAGCTGCGGGCGGGGCCAGCCTGACTGACGGAACCCAGTGCACCGCACTCGCAGCCCCGTTACAGCGCCCAGTGTCAGAGGGCGGGGTGAAGGCCGCTGCTCCCACCGGCAGAAGAGGCAAAAGAAACATCAAGATCCCGGCGGGACTAACAGCTGCTGCAGCGCAAACTCCAACCAGAAAATGACTCTATTTACTCTATTTTGGCTTGTCTATCCTCTCCTTATGTTCTTCTTTTCACAATGATTCCAGAGAAACTTAACGTACCTAATGTAGCGACTTGTCAACCATGGATGTTTTCATCTTGTTTTAACTCCTCAAAGTAATGTCTGCTCTTTTGTGGTTTTAAAGATGTCCTGTAACTGTAACAACTTATTGATATGATAATTATGTTCTTGCTGTGTTACAATAACTGTTATTGTTACTATGGCAGCGGTCATTGACTCAACAAGTGTAAATGCCCAATATGTTAAAAAAATCAAGTTTTAGGTGTTTTGGAACAGCTCAGATATTAGTTTAGACTTAGGGAAACTGCATAACCAGATTCAGACCTTGGAAACTCCCGATTAGATTTTACCAACCTCAGGAGAAGCCAATGACTTTTTCCACACTTTCTCTAACTTCATTTCTGGAAAGACTATTCTGTCTACTCTTTATAATCTTGCTCCTCGTAATCATTCTTCCCTGTATTGTCTAGATTCTTCGGCAGAGCATTCGGAATCTCGCGACAGAACTGCACCTGATTTTAAACATAAATAATTAATTATTTAAAATAAAACAGGGTGAGATGCTGGGAGCCAGTGTGAGGAATCCGCCCGTGACAAGGTCATGAGGAAGGAAGCTGACATACGCAAGGCGTGCTCAGACTTCAGGGACCCTCTGGCAAATTCCTAAGCACGTACCCCAACAAAAAATCTGCCGGCTTTTGTGCTCTGCTTTTCCACTCTTCTGACATTTTCTGGAAAAAGTCAAATCAGGGCTTTAGTCTTCTGCATTTGAAAGAGTGTTTCAATCCAAAAACCTCCGATGGCTTTCTAGCCTGCCTGCAGGACTCGTACAGCTGCGCATGTGATTGTTTGAAGCCTCCTGAGGCAGGAGGCACAGGAAGCTTAAAACATCCTAGGAATGTAGGAGCTTCCGAGGAGTCAAAATCTTTAGAATAGGACTGATTAAAGGTTTTCATTTTTTGGGTCAATGCTTGCTGCTAAATTTTCATATCCTTTATTTTTAGATATAGTTGGTATATAGAAAAACAAGTAGTAGACCCTGGTATTAGCAACATTAGATCTTTGAGTTAAGTACCTTCCTTTTTATATCCCACTGCACCTTTGTTCTATAGAGATGTAAACTTTAATGCTTTAAGGAGATGCAGATTAAAAAAAAAAAAACACTTCAGGGGAAAACAAAATT
>NW_017212022.1:0-17059 GCF_001704415.2 Capra hircus
AAAAGAGAGAGATGCTCCTGACACTGGCATCTCCACGCCTGCAAAATCGAGATCCAGGTGGTAAAAGGGAGAAGATGGGTGGCCCGGAGACTCCGTCTTGGCTTCTGGACTGCTTTCTCTATTGTCTGGTTCAGGGGGAACTCGGGACTCCCGGCGGTGAGTCCGGGATGAACCTGCGCGCGGGGGGCGGGGGATGGGCCGGAGGGCGGCCGGCGTGAGGAAGTTGGGTGCGAGGGGGTTTCGCGAAACTTCTTGCGGGGTGGCGCCGCCGCCCTTTCCTCTTTCCCCCTCCCCTGGGTCCTTTACTCCTCGGTGGCTCCCCCAGGCTACTTGCGGGCTCTCCGGGCCAGAACAGGGGTGCCTTGGTGGAGCAGTAATGCGGGGAGTTTGGGAGGTGACGCTAGGAGAAGAGGGGGCCAGAACGCTACAGGAAATGGTGTTGAGGCCCCCCAGGGCTCAGCCCGGCCCAGGAAGTGGGAGTTCTGGAGCTGGGGGAAGGGACCAGAGCCGTCCTAAAAACCACAAGCCCATGATCTGCCCTTATGCGCCGACGCAGCCGCCTTGCTCCTGTCCCCTGTCGCAGCCGCGGCTTTCCCGCACCAGGCTTCAGCAATACATGAACCATGAACTTCCAGGTGTTCAAACTGGTTTTAGAAAAGGGCAGAGGAACCAGAGATCAAATTGCCAACATCCGCTGCATCATTGAAAAAGCAAGTGAGTTCCAGAAAAACATCTATTTTCTGCTTTATTGACTATGCCAAAGCCTTTGACTGTGTGGATCACAACAAACTGGAAAATTCTGAAAGAGACGGGGAATACCAAAGCACTTGACCCGCCTTTTGAGAAACCTGTATGCAGGTCAGGAAGCAACAGTTAGAACTGGACATGGAACAACAGACTGGTTCCTGCCGGGGTCCAGCCGCAGTGGATCCAGGGTGATTCGAAGGTGAGGACGGAGTCGGCGTCTTTGGAAAAATACATATTTAATCACAGATATAGAGAGATTAAAAATGGATAGTGTAGTAGGAAGATTAGTGGAGAAAAGGAGGCTGAACAACTTGGATTATGTGGAATAGCATCCATGCTCCAGATGGGATATTTCAGCCAGAAAAACTGGAGCAAGAAAGAAGCGACATGGGGAATCAGTCTTTCCGGAAACTGATCCGATTTCTTTATTTTTGGGTTTGCTTATATACCTTTGTTACACATAGGGATGAATACAGAGTCACGCCGGGAGTCAGCAGTCCTGACCTCTATCAAAATCAGGTGCTTCACATAAAAAGTTCTTAGGGATTTTATGATTCTTTCTTTCTGATAACCAAAATCTTATTTTTTTCCAAGGGTGTTTTTTCTTAAAACCAGGCACCACCGTCCAGTAAAGTTACATTCCTGTAGCATGAGGGTGTAGTGAGTTACAATCAAGAAAGGAATTTATTTAACCCAAGGTTAACATGATTAATCTTAAAGGTTAATGCTTATTTCTCCTATATGCTTAAAGGTTAATACTTATTTCTTCCTATATGCTAGTTATATTCATTATAAGGGTAGGGAACATGGAGATTTAGCAGCAAACATCAGCCCAACAAATGAAAATCCTTTCACCAGTGCTCCCCTTAAGATCTATTTAGTCATAAGGTACGATAAAGTTACATTTTACATAGCAAGGACACTGATTTATAACAAAGTACAGTGATCTGTTACAAAAGAGAAAATCCATTAACTCAAAAAGTCTAGTATTGCTAACATCAATAACTACCATATTTCCTTTTCTATAGTCCAAAATATATGGATTAATACATTCCCAGGTGCCTAAGGATATGGAGGCCTGGCGGCAATCATTGACTCAACAAGAAAAAAAAGCCCTATGCTAATTAGGACTCTCAAAATACTCCAAAACTCTCTGTGCTATTTATGGTTAAGAGGTAGTAAACAATCATGTGGCAGGAGTATGGATAATCCTGTCACACAAGCTAGTCTGTCAGCAGAGAGGTTTGACCTGAGATATCCTTGTCCCACCCAGAGCAGGGAATTGGCAGCAATTATTGACACAACAAATGAAAAACCCTTCACCAATATAATTCCTAACCAACCCATTATACTAATAATTTTTAACTCCCCAAAAGAATTTGCCTTTAGTAAGTCTAAAACATCTCGTGCCTCTCAGATTGGGAGGCTGTAAACAATCACATGTGGCCGGACGAACCTATACAGGTGGGCTAGATAACCTTCAGAGGAGTCCGTAAGCTGAAACACTCTTGTCACGCCCAAGAATTTTTATTGCCTTGGAGCTGCATGTCTACTCCTTCTCCGAGAGAAACGGTTATGGGGGAGAGCCCCCCGTGAAGTCAGAGGTGTAAGTGAGAGCATAAAACAGACTCTGGTTTTGGGGTTAGATGCTCGGGAACAGGGGGTTTCCTGAGGCTTCACGCCTTTGCATATGCCAAGCCTCCTTCCTCATGACCTTTGCCATGGGCGGAGTTCCTCACGCTGGCCCCCGCAGGTTCCAAATAGAAAAAGGAGTCCGTCAAGGCCGTATATCGTCACCCTGCTTATTTAACTTATCTGCAGAGTACATCATGAGAAACACTGGGCTGGAAGAAGCACAAGCTAGAATCAAGATTGTTGGGGGAAATATCAATCACCTCAGATATGCAGAGGACACCACCCTTATGGCAGAAAGTGAAGAGGAACTAAAAAGCCTCTTGATGAAAGTGAAAGAAGAGAGTGAAAAAGTTGGCTTAAAGCTCAACATTCAGAAAACGAAGATCATGGCATCTGGTCCGATCACTTCATGAGAAATAGATGGGGAAACAGGGGAAACAGTGGCTGACTTAATTTTTTTGGGGGGCTCCAAACTCACTGCAGATGGTGATTGCAGCCATGATATTAAAAGATGCTTACTCCGTGGAAGAAAAATTATGATCCACTGCGACAACATATTAAAAAGCAGAGACATTACTTTGTCAACAAAGGTCCATCTAGTCAAGGCTATGGTTTTTCCAGTGGTCATGTATGGACGTGAGAGTTAGACTGTGAAGAAGGCTGAATGCCGAAGAATTGATGCTTTTGAACTGTGGTGTTGGAGAAGACTCTTGAGAGTCTCTTGGACTGCATGGAGATCCAACAAGTCCATCCTAAAGATCATCAGTCCTGGGTGTTCATTTGAAGGACTGATGTTGAAGCTGAAACTCCAATATTTTGGCCACCTGATATGAAGAGCTGACTCATTTGAGAAGACCCTGATGCTGAGAAAGATTGAGGGCAGGAGAAGTGGACGACAGCAGATGAGATGGTTGGATGGCATCACCAACACATTGGACATGGTTTGGGTGAACTCTGGGAGTTGGTGATGGACAGGGAGGCCTGGCATGCTGTGGTTCATGGGGTCACAAAGAGTCAGACATGACTGAGCGACTAAACTGTATTGATGATCTGTGCACAGAGCCCTGTCTGGTCCCTTCCTACTACTGATGAACTGAAGTAGATCCCTTCCATACTGCTCTCTGCCCTTGAAGGACCAGCAGGTCCCTTCTCTACTGCTCTCTGGTACATTCTTACTACTGCTGAAGAGAAGTAGGTCCTTCCCTACTGCTCACAGCCCTTGAAGGACCAGCAGGTCCCTTCCCTCCTGTGTCTGGACCTTCTTACTACTGCAAAAGGGAAGTATGCCCCTTCCCTACTGCTCTCGGCTCTTGAAGAACCAGCGGGTCCTACCCTGCTGCTCTCTGGTCCCTGTTTACAACTGCTGACGGGAAGGAGATCCCTTGCCTGAGATGCTCTGGTTCCTTATTACTACTGCTGAGAGAAGTAGGTCCCTTCCCACAGCTCTCAGCCCTTGAAGGACCAGCAGGTCCCTTCCCTATTGCTCTCTGGTCACTTTTTACTACTGCAAAAGGAAGTAGGCCTCTTCCCTACTCCTCTCGGCCCTTGAAGGATCAGCAGGTCCCTTCCCTACTGCTCTCTCGTTCCTTCTTAATACTGCTGAGGGAAGTAGGCCCCTTCCCTGCTCCTCTGGGCCCTTGAAGACCAGCAGGTCCTTTCCCTACTGCTGTCTGGTCCCCTGTTACTACTGCTGAAGGGAAGTAAGTCCCTTCCCTACAGCTCTCGGCGTCTGAAGTACCAGGCAGTCCCTTCCCTACTGCTCTCTGGCCCCTGCTTACTACGGCTGAAGAGATGTACCTCCCTTCCATACTGCTCTCTGGCTCCTTGCTACTGCTGAGGGAAGTAGGCCCCTTCCCTTCTGCACTTGGCCCTTCAAGACCCGCAGGTCCCTTCTCTAATGCTTTCTGGTTCCTTCTTACTACTGCTGAGGGAAGTAGGCCCCTTCCCTGCTGCTCTCGGCCCTTCAAGACCAGCAGGTCCCTTCCCTACGGCTCTCTGGTTCCTTCTTAATACTGCTGAGGGAAGTACGCCCCTTCCCTACTCCTCTCGGCCTTTGAAGACCAGCAAGTCACTTACTAATGCTCCCTAGTCCCTTCTTACTACTGCTCAAGGGACGTAGGCCCCTTTGCTAC
Organism: Capra hircus; assembly: GCF_001704415.2. NCBI lineage: Eukaryota > Metazoa > Chordata > Mammalia > Artiodactyla > Bovidae > Capra > Capra hircus. The sequence continues at coordinate 4,515 of NW_017212022.1, forward strand.
AGTCTCGAAGCTTGAAGGTCCAGACAGTCCCTTCCCTACTGTTCTCTGGCCCCTTCTTACTACGGCTGAAGAGATGTCCCTCCCTTCCATACTGTTCTCGGCCAAGGAAGGACCGGCAGGTCCTTCCTTATGACTCTCTGGTCCCTTCTTACTATTGCCGAAGAGATGTACCTCCCTTCCCTACTGCTCTCTGGTCCCTCCTTACTACTGCTGAAGGGAAGTAGATAATTTCCCTACTGTTCTCTCGTCCTTTCTTACTACTGCTGAGGGAAGTAGCCCCCTTCCATACTGTTCTCGGCAAGGAAAGACCGACAGGTCTCTCTGGCCCCTTCAACTACTGCTGAAGAGATGTACCTCCCTTCGCTACTTCTCTCTGGCTCCTTCTCACTACTGCTGAGGGAAGTAGGCCCCTTCCCTGCTGCTCTCGGCCCTTGAAGAGCAGCAGGTCCCTTCCCTACAGCTCTCTGTACCCTTTCACTACTGCTGAAGGGAAGTAGGCCACTTCTCTACTGTTCTCAGCCCTTGTAGAATCAGCAGGTCCCTTATGAACTGCTCTCTCGTCCCTTGTTACTACTGCTGAGGGAAGTAGGCCCCTTCCTTTCTCCTCTCGGCCCTTGAAGACCAGCAGGTCCCTTCCCTACTGCTCTCTGGTCCCTTCTTACTACTTCTGAAGGGAAGTAGGTCCCTTCCCTACAGCTCTCAGCGCCTGAAGGACCAAGCACTCCCTTCCCTAGCACTCTCTACCCACTTCTTACTACTGCTGAAGAGATGTACCTCCCTTCCATACTGCTCTCAGCAAACAAAGGATGAGCAGGTCCTTCCTTATGATTCTCTGGTCCCTTTTTCTATTGCAGAAGAGATGTACCTCCCTTCCCTACTGCTCTCTGGCTCCTTCTTACTACTGCTGAGGTAATAGGCCCTTTCCCTACTGCTCTTGATCCTTGAAGACCAACAGGTCCCTTCCTAATGCTTTCTGGTTCCTTCTTACTACTGCTGAGGGAAGTAGGCCCATTCCCTACTTCTCTCAGCCCTTGAAGACCAGCAGGTCCCTTCCTAATGCTGTCTGGCTCCTTCTTACTACTGCTGAGGGAAATAGGCCCCTTTCCTACTTGCTCTGGGCCCTTGAAGGACCAGTGCTCTTCATCACGGATCAGCTAACACCAGCAGGGTGGCCAGTGTAGGAGCTATTCATCTATCAATGGCTTGGGCTGGGTGGGCGGCAGCAGGTGGCCTGGTTTCTCCTTGGCGGTGGAGGCGGGCACTCACAGCAGGATGGATGTACAGGGCTGTCTCCCTGGGATGGGGATCTGCAGGTTGCCACTCGTACAGCTAGGGTTCGCTATGCTGCCTGCAGACCGGGCCCCCCCCTGCCCCCAGAACTCCCACGCACTGTATCACTGTTTGGGCTCGAGCTGTCCTGTCCCGGAAAAGTAGATTCTGAAGTTATGATACTAAATGCAGCTCAACTTGACAGTAACTTCAAAAAGCTTCACATCTTAGAGTTGAAACGAAGGAAAAGTTGCCATCCAGAAATTGAGGAAGGAAAACTTCAGCCTTGGACAAAACGACGAGCAGAGGAACCCATTTGTGATCCTGTACTTGCAGCTCCAGCCGTGTCTGCACGTGTGTTTTATATCAGCCTAGGGATTTGCTGTCCAGTTATATCTCTTGCAGTACTAGTATTAGCTGTTTTGCATCTTCATCGTATGAAAAGGATTGAACTGGAAGGTAGTATCAGTGCCAGCAGTAGTTCCCAAGGGCTGTCTCAGTCCCAGTCGTTCCCAGATGTGTCAGTATGTGAGAGGCAACACACCCAACAGTACAAGTCCCATGTCCAGTTATCCAACCTTGTGGGTAGAGTAGGACTTGAGAAGTGTCGCTCTTTTGGAGGCCAGAGCTAAGGTGAAAGATATCAAAATATCTATCCAGGGAGAGGAACTCAAAAGAAGTACTCTAAGAAGGTACCTTTTGATGTACTTTCCATGGGGTTTATGTAGATGAAAAAGATCCAGATAAAGAGCAACAAGCATTTGTAAAAACAATTAGAGATCGAGCTTCTGAAATTCAGGTGACTACGATGCTCCTGAAAGTTGTGAGCTACGAGATCTTCATCACAGAAATCATCCTATTACCCATGTGTGAACAGAAAAAGGGGGAAAGCCCATGGTGATTGCCTTACATGAACTGGGGGTATCTTAAATTGTTTTTTATGACAGTGCAAAGTTGTAGAGGCCAATAGTCTGCAGGAAACTTCTCAACAAAACCTAGTTCACATGGCTGCTCAGATTGCCTGTGGAATGAGCTACCTGGTCAGAAGGATGTCATCCACAAAGACCTGGCAGCCAGGAGCTCCATCATTGATGACAACTTCAAGTTAAGAGCAAAGCCAATCCCTCTCCAAGTCTTGTTCCCCATGGACTCTCACTGTCTAGGGAACAGCAAACACATGGGATCAATGGATGGCTTTTGAAAGTCTGGTTAATAATGAGTTCTCCCAGCCTTCCCTGATGATCCAGTGGCTAAGACTCCACACTTCCAATGCAGGGGCCTGGGTCTGATCCCTGGTGGGAGAACTGAATCCTGCATGCCACAACTAAGAAGTCAGCATGCTGCTACTAAAAGAGCCCATGTGTCTATGACTCTGACCAAATGTCCTAAGTGGACATCTACCCGTTTGATGTGGCTGCGTACCTGAAAGAGGGTTACCAAATAGCCCAGACCATCAACTGTCCTGATGAACTATTTATGTGATGGCTTGTGCTGGGCCTTCGATCCAGAGGAGAAGTGGAGTTCCAGAAGCTGGCCCAGTGTCTCACAGAGCTCCATGAAGCCCTGGGAGCCTGTGTTTGACTCTCCTCTCACAGTCCCCCAGTGTCAGGAGGAAGGTGCCTGTCGAGGCCCACTTGGAGCCAGCCAGTCACGTACATCACCCAGCACCACAGAAGCACATTTGTCTTCCAGAACACCATGCCTTAGGAATGCTTTAGCATCTCAACTTTCGAAGACAGACTTAATGATGTGGAATACTTTCTCAATATCACTTTTATTAGCTTGAACTGAAAATGTTTGTGTAAATTTTTTACACATAGTTGCCTCTGAGGTATAGGTATAGTCTTACAAAATAGTTTTTAAAATTGGTTTAAAACACACATATTTGAACTAACAATCTTACTACCAACTGCTTTTTCTTTTCTTAACTTCTACAAGGTAATGCAGTTGATTCACCTTTAAAGTTTTGCTTTCTTTCACTAGTTTTGGGAATTATTTGTCTTCAACATGAAGTACTTTTTCTTAGGAAAATAAAACCATCTGGAAGTTATGGGCTAATGCCCCCGCTCCTTTATTACAGAGTAGCTACCTTGGTCCAAAGTGCCATACAGAAATCCAGAGGTGTGAGCAGAGGATAGTGGCCATATAACAACTCTAGCGTCACATCTAGGCCACCTGCTGGTGGGTCTTGTTTGTTCCTTGTGGCCCTGCTTATGCCAAAACACATAACCACTTCTATCCTATGATGGCTGGCCTAGCTGAACTAATGACTAGGGGTTGATGAGCCCACATCACGATGGGCAACCCCAGTCCATGACCAGAGGCCTCATCTCTGCCAGGCCCCAGGCCCACACTAGGAGGCACGTTTAAATGGTGTGACTTTCTCCATTGCAAGTGGCATGGCCTAGCTTCAGGACACTCGGGGTCTGTGTTCTGAGCCTTCAAGTAGAAAATGGCATGTAGCACCTGTCTGACCACAGACACCTCTGACATCACCGGTTCTGCTGGGTCATCTGCCCAAGGAGCAGCTCCAGCCATGCTCATCATTCACCAATTGTGACTGCTTTTGTGCTGGGACAGCAGGTTGCACCAGAGACCTAGGGTCTGCAAAGCCTCAGATATTTTCTCTGTACCATTACAGGAAACCTAAGGCCACAGTGGCAGTTAAATGGAGATAGGATAGGGACCACACCCCTGCAGCCCTCGAGAGGATATTGTGTACACGGACTATTGGAGGATGGGGAGGTAGAGTCTGAAGTTTGAATCTGGAATTCATTAATATGGTAGCCTTCACCCCACGATAATTTACTAGCTACTCAGGTCTCCATGCCTGTCACAAGTCCAGGGCATGCGAAATGACTGCTGTGTTGTCTGTGACCCAGTGATAACCACTGCACCAGAACCTGGGACTGCTGTCCATGAATGGCCTGGTACTCTGAGCATCGCTTCAACACTTGGGGGACCATGATGATGCTACAGTTCCTGTGCCAGATATTAGAAACACACTAGTGCAGTGTGAATGTGAGAGTAGTTTCTGCTTCTGCAGGTTCACTTACCCCAGTAAATAACCATGTGGCTCTTTGGGAAAGAATGGAAGGACTTTTGCATTCGATGTGGTGATGAAAGGGCCCTCCTCTTTAGAATGTGGCTTCTAACTTTGGTGGCTGAGCTCTGAGAAGTGGCTCAGATCTGGAAAATGGGCCTGGATCAGATGTTTGGTAGGGATGGCTGCCTTTGACTTCCTTATCAATCAGCCTTGTGTTCTGTCTCTCTTTATTTCTTTCAGTGGTCCAGTGAGTTTGTATCTAGGTTCCGGCCCATAGGTTTTCCTTTAGGATCACCCTGTGCTATGAGCCAGCATCATGTTCTCTGCTGTCAGGCCCTGACTGGCATTGAGACTCCCTAATCACTTTGATCCCTGCACCTACTTTTCTGCTGCCCTAGAGCACCCCCACCTGGAATCTGATTTTTCCACAAACTCCATCCCTGTTCCTGATAGAAGCCCACAGGAACATAGTCTCTTCCCACCATCCCTGACTTTCTGCAAAAGTCATCCTTGAGCTGTTGGAGATGCTTCTCATCCACGCTTTCCTCTTGGGCTCCCTGGAGTCCATCAGGCTTTCCCATGGAGCTGGTGGGCTGCACACTTTCCTGCCCTTTCATACAGTGTCTTCCCTGGCAGGTTCACTTCTCTGAGCCTTGGATTCCCTCCTCTACACCTGCCTCGGAAGTTCTGGACTTTCTCTTTCATGCTGTGTAGGCCAGGCCTTTCTCCAGGCTTCCAAGACCCATTCTAGTTGAAGATCACCATGTCTCCCCGGCCTTGCTAAGCCCAGTGACCCATAATTATAAACCCTCCCTTCCCCATTTTGGGTTCTGTGCTCATCCTCCCCATCCCCAGCCCCACTGGCTGTGATCCGCTTCCTCAAGAACAGCCCCCTCACCCTCTGAATCTTCCACAGAACACTCAGAGAGAAGCTGACAGTCCTCTGGATTTAGGCCTTTCCTTCTGAACCAGCCTGGCCCATCCCTGGGAAACGTATGTGTCTGTTAGTGCACGTGGGGAGCTTGTGAGCAGAGTGGAAATGGGGCACATGCAGGGTTGTGGTGTTTCTTGCCTGACTGAGGCTTCTTCGTCTTCCTCAGTTGTACCTGGTGAGGGGTTGGGGGCGGCAGGCAGAGCCGTCCTGCTCTGTCAGCCCAGCCCTGCTGCCCAACTCTGCTCTCACAGAACTGGGGGAGGAGGCCTATGGGTCTTCTTCTCCCAACCTCACCCTTATTGCACTTTGCCTTCACAGATGCTCACTCTCTTTCCTATAACTTCACCGTCGACCTTCAGCCCGGACGTAGACAGCTGTGGTGTGAGGTTCAAGGGCAGGTGGACGGAGAGGTTTTTCTCTCCTATGATTGTGGACATGCTAAGATCATATTCACAAGTCTACTAGGAGAAGAAGTGAAAACCATAAAGGCCTGGGAAATACAGGTCGAAACACTCAGAGACATCAGGGACTGGATCAAGGACCAACTGCATGACTTTACACTGGAGAAACGCATGGCCAGAGGTGAGTTAGAAAGTCCAAGTACAGGAGGGCCAGATTAGGGGCTCAGCTACATTCACTGTTTATAAGTAAAAAATATAATTGGATATTGGTCCTTCCCTATAGCCTGTTCCGGGCGCCACTTGTCAGGGTCTAGTCCTGGTGGATTTAGGATAATTTGAAGCAGGGACTGAGTCGGCGATTGATTTAAAGAGAGATAAGAAAAGAATGTTGTAGATAAGAAAATAGAGAGAAAGAGGCTGATATTTCTTGGTTTACATAGAAAGCCAATAAAACTTCAATATAAGAAGTTTGCCCTGTTCACGGAGGCCACAGGTGTCCTCCTGGTCTCCCGAGGGAGTGAAGACGCAGAACGTCTTTCCATTTAGGTCTAGAAACCTGGGCAAATAAGTGAACGCAGGGAGCCTCTATGTTCTAAGGGATCAGCCTGAAAAAAAGAGAGTGAGAGGGAGAGAGAGAATGATTGACACGGGGAGACCAAGCTGTTTTGGTGAGCAAGACCACATAGCTTTATTTTTAAAAAGGACTTTTATATCTTTTTTCACAAATGATGTTGTGTACAATATCTTTTGGCCTTGGAGACCTGTGAAACATTTTAAGACCCTCTTTTGATTAAAGGCTGTTCAACCAGAAAAGTTATTTTCCCTTGAAGTGTTTTTTCTTTATATGTCTAATCTATGTCAGCCTCAGAAAGTATCAAACAAAGTTACATTTTTCATGGAGCAAAGGTGGCAGTAAGTTACAACAAAGAAAAAAACCAATTAGCTCAAAAGTCTGATGTGGTTAGTTTCAAGGCTACATTTTTTTTTTATTTTATTTTTTTTTACATTTTAACTATGTTAACAAATATACTCCCAGATGCACAGTGGGTAAGAGATATGGGAACTTAGCAACAAGTATTGGCTCAACAGTGAAATCATATACCCAGCGCTACTCTAATCACTTTTTAACTCTTTGAAAGGCTCTATGGTGCCTCTCACAGTTTGGGAGGGTATAAACAATCACATGTGTAGTTGTAAAAGTCTGGGTAAGGCAAGTTAGAGAGCCATCAGAGGGGTTTGAGCCAAAACACTCCTTTTATATGCAGGAGACTGTTAGCTGGAGCTCTAAGTTAACTCTTTCCAGAGAAAGGTGGTGGGGGGGACAGCCCCCTGTTAATGTCAGAAGAGTTGGTGAGAGCATAATGCAGTAAGGCAGGCAGACTGTGGTTTGGGGGGCAGATGTTTGAGAAAGCCCAGGGGGTTTTCCTCGAGGCCTGATCTCGCCTTTGCGTTTTGTCAGGCCCCTTTCCTCATGACCTTTGCCACGGGTGGGATACCCCATGCTGGCTCCCAGCACCAGTGGAAGGAGTGGCCTTTGGGGAGAGCACAGGGCCACATTAGCTGGGCCACGGGGAAGTGGACCCAGGTGGGGCAAAGAATTTGTCAAGCCCAGAGGCTGAGCTCTTTCTTTCCCATGGTGGGAGCAGACCCCCTCACCCTGCAGGCCAGGATGGCATGTCGCTGTGAGGATGACAGACACATCAGTGGATCCTGGCAGTTTGGCTTGAATGGACAAATGAGCCTCCACTTTGATTTGGAGAATGGCCACTGGAGAGTGGATCACCCTGGAGGCAGATGGATGAAGGAGAAGTGGGAGAGTGACAGGGCAGTGACCGACTTCCTGAAGAAGGTCTCCATGGGAGACTGTCGGGCTTGGCTTCAGGCTTTCATGGTGCGCTGGGAGGAAATGTTGAAGACCACGGGTAAGTGAGAAGGGAGGAGAAAGTGATCCTCCTCTCATGGTGACATGGACCCACTCCCGTGTGTGTGTGTGTGTGTGTGTGTGTGTTTTGAGGAAGGGATCCATCGGGAGGTGAGTTGTTCCTGGGAGAGCAATGACCTGCGGATACTCTGTCCATATCCTTCCTCCCCCACCTCCTTGACGTCTCTCCTCACAGCACAGGCCTTTGGTCAACTCAACATGGATTTTTGCTAATTCCAAACCTGTAGACATCTTTTGATTTCTGGGGTTTATTTCTCACTGTACCCTCTTTCCAGAATCTTCTTTCAAATGTCACCAATCCTTCTTCTGGAAATCTGTCAATACCACCTCGGCTGTAGCTCCTGAGGACTGTATCCTCATGTCACCATCTCTGATGTCATAGCGGGATTGAGTGCCTGTGTTGGAAACCTTGCTCCCCCATTAGCTGTCAGAGCCCTGTGAGGAGTGGGCTCCTCCCTTCCCCCTGTCTCGTCTGAGGATCTATCTCAGGGGCTTCCATGTGATGGGTGTAAATTCTGCATAATAGGGGTACTGAGTCAGGAGAGCGAGGAGGCATCTGCCGAGCTTGGGGTCTGGACAAGGGCTTCACTCTTGTTCTCCTTGCAGCATCACCGACCACGGTCCCGCCTACAGTGCAGCCCACAGTCCCGCCTACAGAGCAGCCCACGGCCCCGGCCATCAGTCCCATCACCTGGATCGCCCTTGGGGTTCTTGGCCATTTTTGTCATAATGGGCATCGTAGCCTGGATCCTTTACAAGAAGAGGTACTGAGGGCAGAATTCAGAGGGAAGGCAGGGGCACAGGGCCTAGTGTGGGGACAAGGAGGGGAGTCCACAGGCTGAGTCACAACTGTTGCTGCTCCAGGAGCACAGGCCTAGCCTATCCCCTCCCCACAGTCTCTACTGTGGGGCTCCTGCTTGCCTGCTTGCCATGCCACTTCATATGAGAAGAGGCCTTTGGAGTAGGGTCTGAAAACGCCTTCTCACACCTTCCTCCTGGATTTGGGAATCCCATGCAACCCCTGCCCTTCACTGAACCTCCTCATCCTAGAAATGAGCCAGGTGAGTACAACCTCATATAACCTGACAGCAAGAACTCAGACAAGCTCAGGCCTCAGTTCTGATAGCTCCTTACTGTCAGATGACAATGGGAATGGGGGCGGGGGGGGGTGGCTGGGTGCAGGAAGACTGGGGGCCTGTTGAAGTTGCACAGACTGCTGGCTGGCAGGCCCAGGGTAGGTGGTGTGAGAATAGCAGGCAGTCAGGGGGAGGGCAGGACTCACGGGGGGCTGAGAGCAGCATGGGGGCTCCACGTGATGTGTCAGCAGGAAGGGGACCCACCCAGGGGCCAAGATGAGAGGGGCCGGGCTCTCATCCCAGGAGGAAGGGGTGGGAAGGCCTTTACAGACCCAAATCCAAAGGCCTGTTCTCACAGGAAGTGGCTTGGGTCAAGCAGGCAAGGCAGAAGCCCCACAGGAGAGACTGGGGGAAGGGGTGAGGCCAGGCCTGTGCTCCTGGAGCAGCAGCAGTTGTGGTTCAGCCTGTGATTTGCACCTCACCAGCCTTCTGGCAACCCAGAGCCCATCACTGAGTGGCCCTGCCTTGAGCAGAGGTGCCGGGTATGGTGGGCCTGAGCTGGGATAGAGACGCCCAGCTGGGGGACCAGGAAGAGATGGGGGCAGGGACTCTGGTCCTGAGATCTGTGTGTGCTGCTGGCTCAGAGGCTGGAGGGGAGCGAAGGAAGGAGGTTTGCCTGCAGCCCCTCAAGGCTGTCAGGAAGCAAAGCCCCTCCTCTGGGGACCTGCTCCTGGTCCTTTAGGCCCCCCTCGGGGAGGATCCAGACCTGAGTAAAGGGAGCAGATTGATTCCTCACTGGCTCCAGTCCTGAGCCTGAGCAGGGGCTGTCAGGGCCTGGGGTGACTCTGTGATGCAGGAAGGAAGGAGGAGGTGACAAAAAGCTGCTGGGCCTGGGGTGGGGGTGGGGGTGGAGGACATAGGAGCCCCTCAGTGAGGGCGGGGCTGGGGGGGTTAGGGAGGGGCAGCCCCAGGAAAGTGACAGGAGTTCCTCAGCCTCCTGGACCAACACCTGTTTCTTTTCTGCAGGAGGCGGTGCTCCCAGGAAGCCCCTGACAGGTGCTCTGTTGGCCTCAGGACTCAGTCTTTGTTTGGTTGCTCTTCTTCTCCTGTGTTCACTTTAGTGCCAGGAGAGCAGACCTTAGGAATCCCAAGTCTGTCTACCAGTTATAATGACACGGTGGCTGCACCATCTCGAGTCTCTTGTCCCATCTGATGCATCCTCCTCAACATCTTTAATTTTTTCAAACCTAATTTCTCTTGGTGCTGAGTGACGGAATCCCTGAACTGAAACTTTCAACTATTTGAACAAGAGATCTCCACAAACAGAACTCTTTTAGTCTTTTTCTAGTTTTTGGAAAATTAGACTTTTCCCTGCATTGTGACCTTATTCTTACAAATGATGATATTGCTGGAAAAATACATCTGCTATTACAGGACTCAGGGATTTTTTTCTATGTCCAGAGAAACAACTTCAGTGTGTTTTCAATGGAACAAAATTTTACGTTGACTGATTCCCTTCATGATTTATTACCCTATTGGCACTGAGTCTTGCTCGATTTTTTGTGACCCCATGGACTGTAGCCCACCAGGCTCCTCTGTTCATCAGATTTCACACCAAGAATACTGAAGTGGGTTCTTATTTCCATCTCTAGGGGCTCTTCCTGACTCAGGGATCAAATCCTTGTCTCCTGTGTCTCCTGTATTGGTAGGCCAATTCTTTACCACTAGCACCACCTGGGAACCATTTATGCTGCTGCTGCTGCTGCTAAGTTGCCTCAGTAGTGTCCGAATCTGTGCACCTCCATAGATGGCAGCCCACCAGGCTCCCCCATCCCTGGGATTCTCCAGGCAAGAACACTGGAGTGGATTTATCTCCACACAACTATGGACACCTTATCTTCGACAAAGGAGGCAAGAATGTACAATGGATTAAAGACAATTTCTTTAATAAGTGGTGCTGGGAAAACTGGTCAACCATTTGTAAGAGAATGAAACTAGAACACTTTCTAACACCATACACAAAAATAAACTCAAAATGGATTAAAGATCTAAATGTAAGACCAGAAACTATAAAACTCCTAGAGGAGAACATAGGCAAAACACTCTCCGACATAAATCACAGCAGGATCCTCTATGATCCACCTCCCAGAATACTGGAAATAAAAGAAAAAATAAAGAAATGGGATCTAATTAAAATTAAAAGCTTCTGCACAACAAAGGAAACTATAAGCAAGGTGAAAAGACAGCCTTCGGAATGGGAGAAAATAATAGCAAATGAAGCAACTGACAAACAACTAATCTCAAAAATATACAAGCAACTTATGCAGCTCAATTCCAGAAAAATAAATGACCCAATCAAAAACTGGGCCAAAGAACTAAATAGACATTTCTCCAAAGAAGACATTTGGATGGCTAACAAACACATGAAAAGATGCTCAACGTCACTCATTATCAGAGAAATGCAAATCAAGACCACAATGAGGTACCATTTCACACCAGGCAGAATGGCTGCAATCCAAAAGTCTACAAGCAATAAATGCTGGAGAGGGTGTGGAGAAAAGGGAACCCTCTTACACTGTTGGTGGGAATGCAAACTAGTACAGCCACTATGGAGAACAGTGTGGAGATTCCTTAAAAAACTGGAAATAGAACTGCCTTATGACCCAGCAATCCCACTGCTGGGCATACATACTGAGCAAACCAGAATTGAAAGAGACACATGTACCCCAGTGTTCATCACAGCACTGTTTATAATAGCCAGGACATGGAAGCAACCTAGATGTCCATCAGCAGACGAATGGATAAGAAAGTTGTGGTACATACACACAATGGAGTATTACTCAGCCATTAAAAAGAATACATTTGAATCAGTTCTAATGAGGTGGATGAAACTGGAGACTATTATAGAGAGTGAAGTAAGCCAGAAAGAAAAACACCAATACAGTATACTAACACATATATATGGAATTTAGAAAGATGTTAATGATAACCCTGTATGCAAGAGAGCAAAGAGTCACAGATGTATAGAACAGACTTTTTGGACTCTGTGGGAGAGGGAGAGGGTGTGATGATTTGGGAGAATGGCATTGAAACGTGTACTATCATGTAAGAAACGAATCGCCAGTCTAGGTTCAATACAGAATACAGGATGCTTGGGGTTGGTGCACCAGGATGACCCAGAGAGATGATATAGGGAGGGAGATGGGAGGGGGTTCAGGATGGGGAACTCATGTACACGTGGTGGATTCATGTCAATGTATGGCAAAACCAATACAGTATTGTGAAGTAAAATAAAGTAAAAACAAAGAAACAAACACTGGAGTGGGTTGCTCTTCCTTCTCCAATGCATGAAAGTGAAAAGTGAAAGTGAAGTCACTCAGTTGTGTCTGACTCCTAGCGACCCCATGGACTGCAGCCTACCAGGCTCCTCCCTTTTACTGATCCTTAAATTAATATTGCAAAAGAGTTAAGTACTTCATGCCTGTTTTCTAATCCAGGAGTAAAGTCATGGTATTTGAGCCTTCCCCCTGGTTATGGGGTTAAATAAAACCAATGATAATGCTTTATTTCTTGTGGAAACAGAGAATTCCTAAACAAACATGGAGTCCAGTTGTGGAGTGATGCTTAAATTCTCTGGATTTTCAAATGTATATTTCACCATATCCCAACACTAGGTCATATATTCACCCTACTATGCAGCCATCCCAATGTTAGTTCTAGGCTAGAAGTTCAGTTCAGTTCAGTTCAGTCGCTCAGTCGTGTCCGACTCTTTGCGACCCCATGAATCACAGCCGCCAGGCCTCTCTGTCCATCACCAACTCCCGGAGTTCATCCAGACTCCCGTCCATCGAGTCAGTGATGCCATCCCATCTCATCC
>NW_017212023.1:0-17058 GCF_001704415.2 Capra hircus
AGGCGTTCCAGTCGCTCTCAAGAGGAGGCCCTCTCCACAGGAAAGGCGAGAGAATCTCCAGGGTCGTCCACCATTCCAGAGTCCCCAGATGTCTCTGTCAATTCCAGGGAAACCTTGTTTCCCTGCACTGCCTGGACTTTCAAGCCGAGGATCGACTCACACCACGTGGCACGTGGACAGCCTGAGGAAAATCCTGTGGGAAAGCTCATTGGAAATCCTCGAGGGAAAGCTGCAGATCCCTTGATACACGCTAAGGAAGTGTGACACTGCTTCCACAGATCGGGAGGAAATTGAACCTGCATGCCCCACTCGAGACTAGGACTGACTAACCTGGGGAGACTCCAGAAGTACCCCAAGATCCATGTCAGCACTGGAGAGGAATCCTCAGGTTCGGCACCGACTCCACACAAGGTCTTAGGCCCCGGCATCGACGGAGAGGAAACCCAAGAGGCCCCGAGCAACTCGCATGGGGACTGGCCTTTCCTGAGGCCACCAGATCGGGTCCCTGAAGTCCCCGTCGTAAGTCGACAGCACCTGCCGCAACTCGAGAAAATCCAGGAGGTTCTCCCTCCAGGCGAGATGAGGCCCATTTTCCTGAGGCCTCTCAAGGCTAACCACACCTATCCTCTGGAACTTCCAAAGTGTCCTTCACAACCTTGCTGCAGCTCAAGAAGTTCCCAGACATACCCGTCTCCATTCGAGAGAAGCACGAGAGTCCCCCACATCCAGAGGAGCCCCGTTTCCGCCTCATAGCTCGAGAGGAGGGATCCTTTCCCTGCGTGGTCGGGAAAGAATTCCCGGCGTTCCGTCTCATCTCAAGACGAGGCGCTCTCCACAGGAAAGGCGAGAGGAACTCCAGGGTCATGCCACCATTCCCAGAGTCCCCCAAATGTCTCAGTCGATTCCAGGGAAACCTGTTTTCCCTGCACTGCCTCGACTTTCAAGCCGAGGATCAACTCACACCACGGAGCAACGTGGGCCAGCCCTGTGGGAAAGCCTCTTGGGAAAGCCTCTTGGAAAGCCTCGAGGGAAAGCCACAGATCCCTTGATCCACGCTAAAGGAAGCGTGACACCGCTGCTACAGCTCGGGAGGAAAGTGCACATGCATGCCCCACTCGAGACGAGGACTGACTCACCTGGGGAGACTCCAGGAGTACCCCAAGATCCATGTCAGCACAGGAGAGGAATCCTCAGTTTCCGGCACCGACTGCACACAAAGTTTTGGGCCTCCAGCATCGACGGGAGAGAAATTCCGAGAGACACCCGAGCAACATTCATGTGGACTGGCCTTTCCTGAGTCCACCAGAGCGGGTCCCTGAGGTCCCCGTCGTATGACGAGAGAACCTGCCCCACCTCGAGAACACCCAGGAGGTTCTCCCTTCCAGGCATGATGAGGCCCATTTCCAATGAGGGCGTCTCGAGGCTAATCACAACTAAACTCTGGAACTTCCAAAGGGTCCGTCACACCCTTGCTGCTACTCAAAAAGTGCCTCGACAACCCGTCTCCACTCGAGAGGAAGAACGAGTTCCCGCCCACATCCAGAGGAGGCCCCGTTACCGTCTCATAGCTGGAGAGGAGGGACACTTTCCCTGCGTGGTCGGGAAGAATTCCCGACGTCCCGTCGCATCTCAAGAGGAGGCCCTCTCCACAGTAAAGGCCAGAGGAACTCCAGGTTCGTGGACCATTCCTAGAGTCCCCCAGATATCTCCGTCCATTCCAGCGAAAACTGTTTTCCCAGCACTGCCTCGACTTTCAAGCCGAGGGTCGACTGACACTACAGTGGCACGTTGGACAGCCCTGTGGGAAAGCCTCTTGGGAAAGCCTCGTGGGAAAGCCTCGAGGGAAAGACTCGAGGGAAAGCCACAGATACCTTGATCCACGCTAAAGGAAGCGTGACACTGCTGTTACAGCTCGGGAGCAAAGCGCACGTGGATGCCCCCACTCGAGACGAGGACTGACTCCCCTGGGGAGACTCCACAAGTACCCCAAGATCCACGTCAGCACTGGAGAGGAATCCTCAGGTTCCGGCTCCGAATCCACACAAGGTCTTAGGCCCCGGCATCGAAGGGAGAGTAATCCCGAGAGGCCCCTGAGCAACTTTCACGGGGACTTGCCTTTCCTGAGGCCACCAGAACGGGTCCCAGATGTACCGTCTTAAGTCCAGAGCACCTGCCGCAACTCGAGTAAAATCTAGGAGGTTCTCCCCTCCAGGCGAGATGAGGCCCATTTCCACTGAGGCGTCTCAAGGCTAATCACACCTAACCTCTGGAACTTCCAAAGGGTCCTTCACACCCTTGCTGCAACTCAAGAAGTTCCCCGACATACCCGTCTCCACTCGAGAGGAAGCACGAGAGTCCCGCCCACATCCGGAGGAGCCCCGTTTCCGCCTCCTATCTCGAGGGGAAGGATCCTTTCCCTGCGTGGTCGGGCAAGAATTCCCGGCGTTCCCGTCGCATCCTCAAGGGAGGCGCTTTTCACAGGAAAGGCTAGAGGAACTCCAGGGTCGTGCCACCATTACCAGAGTTCCCCAGATGTCTCAGTCCATTCCAGGGAAACCTGTTTCCCCTGCACTGCCTCGACTTTCAAGCTGAGGATCGACTCACACCATGGTGGCACGTGGGACAGCCCTGTGGGAAAGCCTCGTGGGAAAGCCTCGAGGGAAAGCCTTGAGGGAAAGCCACAGATCCCTTGATCCACGCGAAGGAAAGCTTGAC
The DNA here is from genome assembly GCF_001704415.2 of Capra hircus. Taxonomy (NCBI): domain Eukaryota; kingdom Metazoa; phylum Chordata; class Mammalia; order Artiodactyla; family Bovidae; genus Capra; species Capra hircus. Next base: position 2,716 of record NW_017212023.1, read on the forward strand.
ACTGCTGCTACAGCTAGGGAGGAAACGCACTTGCATGCCCCCAAACGAGACGAGGACTGACTCCCCTGCGGAGACTCCAGAAGTGCCCCAAGATCCATGTCAGCACAGAACAGGAATCCTCAGGTTCCGGCACCAATTCCACACAAGGTCTTAGGCCCTGGAACCGACGGGAAGAGAAATCCCGAGAAGCCCCGAGCAAACTCGCATGGGGACTGGCCTTTCCTGAGGCCACCAGAGCGGGTCCCCTGTCGTCCCCCGTCGTAAGTCGAGAGCACGTGCCGCAACTCAATAAAATGCAGGAGGTTCTTCCCTCCAGGCGAGATGAGGCCAATTTCCGCTGAGGCAATCAAGGATAATCACACCTAACCTCTGGAACTTCCAAAGGGTCCTTCACACCCCTTGCTGCAACTCAAGAAGTTCCCGACATACCCATCTCCACTCGAGAGGAAGCACGAGAGTCCCACCCACATCCAGAGGAGCCCCGTTTTCGCCTCCTAGCTCTAGAGGAGTGATCCTTTCCCTGCGTGGTCGGGAAAGAATTCCTGGCGTTCCCGTCCCATCTCAAGAAGAGGCGCTTTCCACGATAAAGGAGAGAGGAACTCCAGGATCGTGCCACCTTTCCCCGGGTCCCCCAGATGTCTCAGTCCATTCAGGGAAACCTGTTTTCCCTGCACTGCCTCGACTTTCAAGCCAGGGTCGACTCACACCACGGTGGCACGTGGGACAGCCCTGTGGGAAAGCCTCGTGGGAAACCCTCGTGGGAAAGACTCGAGGGAAAGCCACGGATCCCTTGATCCACGCGAAGGGAAGGGTGAAACTGCTGCCACAGCTCGAGAGGAAAGCGCACGTGCATGCCCCCACTCGAGACGAGGACTGACTCCCCTGGGGAGACTCCAGAAGTACCCCAAGATCCATGTCAGCACTGGAGAGGAATCCTCAGGTTTCAGGACCGACTCCACACAAGGTCTTAGGTCCCGGCATCGACGGGAGAGGAATCCCGAGAGGCCACCGAGCAACTCGCATGGGGACTGGCCTTTCCTGAGGCCACCAGAGCGGGCAGCTGAGGTCCCCGTCGTAAGTCGAGAGCACCTGCCGCACTTCGAGAAAATCCAGGAGGTTCTCCCCTCCAGGCGAGATGAGACCCATTTCCGCTGAGGCGTCCCGAGGCTAACCACACCTAACCTCTGGAACTTCCAAAGGGTCCTTCATACCCTTGCTGCAACTCAAGAAGTTCCCCGACATACCCGTCTCCACTCGAGAGGAAGCACGAGAGTCCCGCTCACATGCAGAGGAGCCCCGTAGCCACCTCCTCCCTCAAGAGGAGGGATCCTTTCCCTGCGTGGTCGGGAAAGAATTCCCGGCGTTCCCGTCGCATCTCAAGAGGAGGCGCTCTCCACAGGAAAGGCGAGAGGAACTCCAGGGTCGTGCCACCATTTCCAGGGTCCCCCAGATGTCTCAGTCCATTCCAGGGAAACCTGTTTTCCCTGCACTGCCTCGACTTTCAAGCCGAGGATAGACTCACACCACGGATGTGGGACAGCCCTGTGTGAAAGCCTCGTGGGAAAGCCTCGAGGGAAAGCCACAGATCCCTTGATCCACGCGAAGGGAAGCGTGACACTGCAGCTACAGCTCGGGAGGAAAGCGCACGTGCATGCCCCCACTCGAGACGAGGACTGACTCCCCAGGGGAGACCCCAGATGTACCCCAAGATCCATGTCATCCCTGGAGAGGAATCCTCAGGTTAAGGCACCGACTCCAAACAAGGTCTTAGGCCCTTGCATCGCCCGGAGGGGAATCTGAGATGCCCCCGAACAATTCGCATGGGGACTGGCCTTTCCTGAGGCCACCAGAGCGGGCCTCTGAGGTCCCCGTCATAAGTCGAGAGCACCTGCCGCACCTCGAGAAAATCCAGGAGGTTCTCCCCTCCAGGAGAGATGAGGCCCATTTCCGCTGAGGCGTTGCGAGGCTAACCACACCTAACCTCTGGAACTTCCAAAGGGTCCTTCACACCTTTGCTGCAACTCAAGAAATTCCCGACATATCCGTCTCCACTCGAGAGGAAGCACGAGACTCCCACCCCCATCCAGAGGAGCCCCGATTCTGCCTCCTACCTCGAGAGGACGGGATCCTTTCCATGCGTGGTCCGGAAAGAATTCCCGGCGTTCCCGTCGCATCTCAAGAGGAGGCGCTCTCCACAGGCAAAGGCGAGAGGAACTCCAGGGTTGTGTCACCATTCCCAGAGCCCAAAGATGTCTCAGTCCATTCCAGGAAATCATGTTTTCCCTGCACTGCCTCGACTTTCAAGCCGATGATCGACTCACACCACGGTGGCACGTGGGACAGCCCTGTGGGTAAGCCTCGTGGGAAAGCCTCGAGGGAAAGCCACAGATCCCTTGATCCACGCGAAGGAAAGCGTGACACGGCTGCTACAGCTCGGGAGGAAAGCGCAGGTGCATGCCCCCACTCTAGACGAGGACTGACACCCCTGGGGAGACTCCAGAAGAACCCCAAGATCTATGTCACCACTGGAGAGGAATCCTAAGTTCCCGGCCCCGAATTCACACAAGGTCTTAGGCCCCGGCATCGACGGGAGAGGAATCCTGAGAGGCCCCCGAGCTACTCGCATGGGCCGTGGCCTTCCCTGAGGCCAGGACAGCGGGTCCCTGAGGTCCCCGTCGTAAGTCGAGAGCACCTGCCGCAACTCGAGAAAATTAAGGAGGTTTTCCCCTCCAGACGAGATGAGGTCCATTTCCGCTGAGGCGTCTCGATGCTAATCACACCTAACCTCTGGAACTTCCAAAGGGTCCTTCACACCCTTGCTGCAACTCAAGAAGTTCCCCGACATACCCGTCTCCACTCGAGAGGAAGCACGAGAGACCCGCCCTCATCCAGAGGAGCCGCGTTTCCGCCTCCTAGCTCGAAGAAGGGATCCTTTCACTGCGTGTTCGGGAAAGAATTCCCGGCGTTCCCGTCGCAACTCATGAGCAGGCGCTCTCCACAGGAAAGGCGAGAGGAACTCCGAGGGTCGTGCCACCATTCCCCGAGTCCCCCAGATGTCTCAGTCCATTCCAGGGAAACCTGTTTTCCCTGCACTGCCTCGACTTTCAAGCCGAGGATCGACTCACACAACGGTGGCACGTGGGACAGCCCTGTGGGAAAGACTCGTGTAAATGCCTCGAGGGAAAGCCTTGAGGGAAAGCCACTGATCCCTTGATCCATGCGAATGGAAGCGTGACACTGCTGCTGCAGCTCGGGAGGAAAGTGCACGTGCAAGCCCCCACTCGAGACGAGGACCGACTCCCCTGGGGAAACTCCAGAAGTACGCCAAGATTCATGTCAGTACTGGAGAGGAAGACTCAGGAGCCGGCACCGACTCCACACAAGGTCCTAGGCCCCGGCATCGACTGGACAGGAATCCCGTGATGCCCCCGAGAAACTCGCATGGGGAATGGCCTTTCCTGAGGCCACCAGAATGCGTCCCTGAGGTCCCCGTCTTAAGTCGAGAGCACCTGCCGCATCTCGAGAAAATCCAGGAGGTTCCCCCCTCCAGGCGAGATGAGGCCCATTTCTGTTGAGGCGTTCGAGGCTAATAACACCTAGCCTCTAGAACTTCAAAAGGGTCCTTCACACCCTTGCTGCAACTCAAGAAGTTCCCCGACATACCCGTCTCCACTGGAAAGGAAGCACGAGAGTCCCGCCCACATCCAGAGGAAACCCGTTTCCGCCTCATACATCGATAGGAGGGATCCTTTCCCTGCATGGTCGGGAAAGAATTCCCCGGCGTTCCCGTCACATCTCAAGAGGATGTGCTCTCCACAGGAAAGGCGAGAGGAACTCCAGGGTCGTGCCACCATTCCTAGAGTCCCCCAGATGACTCAGTCCATTCCAGGGAAACCTGTTTTCCCTGAACTGCCTCGAATTTCAAGCCGAGGATCGACTCACAACACGGTGGCACGTCGGACAGCCCTGTGGGAAAGCCTCGTCGGAAAGCCTCCAGGGAAAGCCACAGATCATTTGATCCAGCGAAGGGAAGCGTGACACTGCTGCTACAGCTCAGGAGGAAAGCGCACCTGTATGCCCCTACTCGAGACGTGGACTGACTCCCCTGGGGAGACTCCAGAAGTACCCCAAGATCCATGACAGACCTGGAGAGGAATCCTCAGGTTCCGGTACTGACTCCACACAAGGTCTTAGTCCCCGGCATCGACGGGAGAGGAATCCCGAGAGGCCCCCGAGCAACTCGCATGGGGACTGGCCTTTCCTGAGGCCACCAGAGAGGGTCCCTGAGGTCTCCGTCGTAAGTATAGAGCACCTGCCACAACTCGAGAATATCCAGGAGGTTCTCCCGACCAGGCGAGATGAGGCCCATTTCCGATGAGGCGTTTCGAGGCTAATCACACCTAACCTCTGGAACTTCCAAAGGGTCCTTCACACCCTTGCTTCAACTCAAGAAGTTCCCCGACATACCCGTCTCCACTCGAGAGGAAGCACGAGAGTCCCGCCCACACCCAGAGGAGCCCCGATTCCGCCTCCTAGCTCGAGAGGAGGGATCCATTCCCCGCGTGTTCGGGAAAGAATTCCCGGCATTCCCGTCAAATCTCAAGAGGAGGCGCTCTCCACAGGAAAAGCGAGAGGAACTCCAGGGTCGTGCCACCATTCCCAGAGTCCCCCAGATGTCTCAGTCCATTCCAGGGAAACCTGGTTTCCCTGCACTGCCTCGACTTTCAAGCCGAGGATCGACTCACACCAGGGTGGCACGTGGGACAGCCCTGTGGGAAAGCCTCGTGGGAAAGCCTCGTGGAAAAGCCTCAAGCGATAGACACAGTTCCCTTGATCCACGCTAAGGGAAGCATGACACTGCTGCTACAGCTCGAGAGGAAAGCGCACGTGCAGGCCCCCACTCGAGACGAGGACTGACGCCCATGGGGTGACTCCAGAAGTACCCCAAGATCCACGTCGGGACTGGAGAGGAATCCTCAGGTTCCGGGACTGACGCCACACAAGATCTTAGGCCCCGGCATCGACGGGAGACAAATCCCGAGAGGCCCCCGAGCAACTCGCATGGGGACTGGCCTTTCCTGAGGCCACCAGAGCGGGTCCCCCCATCGTAAGTCGAGAGCACTTGCCAAAACTCGAAAAAATCCAGGAGATATGCTGTCCATGCGAGATGAGGCCCATTTCCACTGAGGCGTCTCGAGGCTAATCACAACTAATCTGTGGAACTTCCAAAGGGTCCTTCACACCCTTGCTGCAACTCAAGAAGTTCCCCGACATACCCGTCTCCGCTCGAGAGGAAGCACGAGAGTCCCGCCCATATCCAGAGGAGCCCCGATTCCGCCTCCTAGCTCGAGAGGAGGGATCCATTCCCCGCGTGTTCGGGAAAGAATTCCCGGCATTCCCGTCAAATCTCAAGAGGAGGCGCTCTCCACAGGAAAAGCGAGAGGAACTCCAGGGTCGTGCCACCATTCCCAGAGTCCCCCAGATGTCTCAGTCCATTCCAGGGAAACCTGGTTTCCCTGCACTGCCTCGACTTTCAAGCCGAGGATCGACTCACACCAGGGTGGCACGTGGGACAGCCCTGTGGGAAAGCCTCGTGGGAAAGCCTCGTGGAAAAGCCTCAAGCGATAGACACAGTTCCCTTGATCCACGCTAAGGGAAGCATGACACTGCTGCTACAGCTCGAGAGGAAAGCGCACGTGCAGGCCCCCACTCGAGACGAGGACTGACGCCCATGGGGTGACTCCAGAAGTACCCCAAGATCCACGTCGGGACTGGAGAGGAATCCTCAGGTTCCGGGACTGACGCCACACAAGATCTTAGGCCCCGGCATCGACGGGAGACAAATCCCGAGAGGCCCCCGAGCAACTCGCATGGGGACTGGCCTTTCCTGAGGCCACCAGAGCGGGTCCCCCCATCGTAAGTCGAGAGCACTTGCCAAAACTCGAAAAAATCCAGGAGATATGCTGTCCATGCGAGATGAGGCCCATTTCCACTGAGGCGTCTCGAGGCTAATCACAACTAATCTGTGGAACTTCCAAAGGGTCCTTCACACCCTTGCTGCAACTCAAGAAGTTCCCCGACATACCCGTCTCCGCTCGAGAGGAAGCACGAGAGTCCCGCCCATATCCAGAGGAGCCCCGATTCCGCCTCCTAGCTCGAGAGGAGGGATCCATTCCCGCGTGTTCGGGAAAGAATTCCCGGCATTCCCGTCAAATCTCAAGAGGAGGCGCTCTCCACAGGAAAAGCGAGAGGAACTCCAGGGTCGTGCCACCATTCCCAGAGTCCCCCAGATGTCTCAGTCCATTCCAGGGAAACCTGGTTTCCCTGCACTGCCTCGACTTTCAAGCCGAGGATCGACTCACACCACGGTGGCACGTGGGACAGCCCTGTGGGAAAGCCTCGTGGGAAAGCCTCGTGGGAAAAGCCTCAAGCGATAGACACAGTTCCCTTGATCCACGCCAAGGGAAGCGTGACACTGCTGCTACAGCTCGAGAGGAAAGCGCACGTGCAGGCCCCCACTCGAGACGAGGACTGACGCCCATGGGGTGACTCCAGAAGTACCCCAAGATCCACGTCGGGCACTGGAGAGGAATCCTCAGGTTCCGGGACTGACGCCACACAAGATCTTAGGCCCCGCATCGACGGGAGAGAAATCCCGAGAGGCCCCCGAGCAACTCGCATGGGGACTGGCCTTTCCTGAGGCCACCAGAGCGGGTCCCTGAGGTCCCCGTCGTAAGTCGAGAGCACCTGCAGCAAGTCGAGAAAATCCAGGAGGTTCGACCCTCCAGGCGAGATGAGGCCCATTTCCGCTGAGGCGTCTCGAGGCTAATCACACCTAACATCTGGAACTTCCAAAGGGTCCTTCACACCGTTGCTGCAACTCAAGAAGTTCCCCGACATACCCGTCTCCACTCGAGGGAAGCAGGAGAGTCCCGCCCACATCCAGAGGAGCCCCGTTTCCGCCTCCTAGCTCGAGAGGAGGGATCCTTTCCCTGCGTGGTCGAGAAAGAATTCCCGGAGTTCCCTTCGCATCTCAAGAGGAGGCACTCTCCACAGGAAAGGCGAGAGGAACTCCAGAGTCGTGCCACCATTCCCAGAGTCCCACAGATGTCTCAGTCCATTCCAGGGAAACCTGTTTTCCCGGCACTGCCTCGGCTTTCAAGCCAAGGATGGACTCACACCATGGTGGCACGTGGGACAGCCCTGTGGGAAAGGCTCGTGTGAGAGCCTCGTGGGAAAGTCTCGAGGGAAAGCCACAGATCCCTTGATCCTCGCGAAGGGAAGCGTGACACTGCTGCTACAGCTCGGGAAGAAAGCGCACGTGCATGCCCCCACTCGAGACGAGGACCGACTCCATTGAGGAATCTCCAGAAGTACCCCAATATCCATGTCAGCACTGGAGAGGAATCCTCAGGTTCCGACACCGACTCCACGCAAGGTCTTAGGCTCCGGCATCGACGGGAAAGGAATCCCGAGAGGCCCACGTGTAACTCGCATGGGGACTGGCCTTTCCTGAGGCCACCAGAGCCGGTCCCTGAAGTCCCCGTCGTAAGTCGAGAGTACCTGCCGCAACACAAGAAAATCCAGGATGTTCTCCCCTCCAGGCGAGATGAGGCCCATTTCCGCTGAGGCATCTCGAGGCTAATCACACCTAACCTCTGGAAATTCCAAAGGATCCTTCACACCCTTGCTGCAACTCAAGAAGCTCCCCGACATACCCGTCTCCACTCGAGAGGAAGCACGAGAGTTCCGCCCACATCCAGAGGAGCCACGTTTCCGCCTCCTAGCTCGAGAGGTGGGATCCTTTCCCTGCGTGCTCAGGAAAGAATTCCCGTCGTTCCCGGACTCATCTCAAGAGGAGGCACTCTCCACAGGAAAGGCGAGAGGAACTCAGGGTCGTGCCACCATTCCCAGAGTCCCCAGATGTCACAGTCCATTCCAGGGAAACCTGTTTTCCCCAGCACTGCCTCGACTTTCAAGCCGAGGATTGACTCACACCCACGGTGGCACGTGGGACAGCACTATGGGAAAGCCTCGTGGGAAAGCCTCGTGGGAATGCTTCGTGGGAAAGCCTCGAGGGAAAGCCACAGATCCCTTGACCCACGCGAAGGGAAGCGTGACACTGCTGCTACAGCTCGGGAGGAAAGGGCACGTGCATGACCCCCACTCGAGACGAGGACTGACTCCCCTGGGAAGACTCTAGAAGTACCCCACGATCCATGTCAGCACTGGAGAGGAATCCTCAGATTCCTGCACCGACGCCACACAAGGTCTTATGCTCCAGCATCGATGGGAGAGGAATCCCGAGAGGCCCCCGTGCAACTCCCATGGTGACTGGCCTTTCCTGAGGCCAACAGAGTGTGTCCCTGAGGTCCCTGTCGTAAGTCGAGAGCACCTGCCTTACCTCGAGAAAATCCTGGAGGTTCTCCCCTCCACGCAAGATGAGGCCCTATTACGCTGAAGTGTCCCGAGGCTCATCATACCTAACCTCTGGAACCTACTAAGGGTCATTCACACCATTGCTGCAACTCAAGAAGTTCCCCGACAAACCAATCTCCACTCGAGAGGAAGCACGAGAGTCGCGCCCACATTCAGAATAGCCCCGGTTCCGCCTCCTAGCTCGAGTGGAGGGATCGTTTCCCTGCGTGTTCAGGAAAGAATTCACGGCGTTCCCGTCGCATCTCAAGAGGAGGCGCTCTCCACAGGAAAGGCGAGAGGAATTCTACAGTCGTCCCACCATTCCCAGAGTGCCCAAGATGTCTCTATCCATTCCAGGGAAACCTGTTTTCCCTGCACTGCCTCGACTTTCAATACGAGGATCGGCTCACACCACGGTGGCACGTGGGACAGCCCTTTGGAAAATCCTCGAGGGAAAGCCACTGATCCCATTATCCAGTCGACGGGTAGCATGACACTGCTGCTAGAGCTCGGGAGGAAAGCGAACGTGCATGTCCCGACTCGAGACGAGGACTGACTCCCCTGGGGCGACTCCAGAAGTTCCCAAGATCCATGTCAGCATTGGAGAGGAATCCTCAGGTTCCCGCACTGACTCCAAACAAGGTATTAGGCCCTGGCATCGACGGTAGAGGAATCCCGAGAGGCTCCCGAGCAACTCGCAAGGGGACTGTCCTTTCCTAGGGCCACCAGAGCGGGTCCCTGAAGTCCTCGTCGTAAGTTGAGAGCACCTGCCGCAACTCGAGAAAATCCAGGAGGTTCTCCCCTCCAGGCGAGATGAGGCCCATTCGTGCTGAGGCGTCTCGAGGCTAATCAGACCTAACCTTCGAACTTCCAAAGGGTCCTTCACACCGTTGCTGCAACTCAGGAAGTTTCCCGACATACCCGTCTCCACTCCACAGGAAGCACGAGAGTCCCACCCACATCCAGAGGAGCCCCGTTTCTGCCTCTTGCTCGAGAGGAGGGATCCTTTCCCTGCGTGGTCGGGCAAGAATTCCCGGCATTCCCTTTGCATCCCAAGAGGAGGCGCTCTCCACAGGAAAGGCGAGAGGAACTCCAGGGTCGTGCCACCATTCCCAGAGTCGCCCAGATATCTCAGTCCATTCCAGGGAAACCTGTTTTCCCTGCACTGCCTCGACTTTCAAGCCGAGGATCGACTCACACCACGGTGGCACGTGGGAGAGCCCTGTGTGCAAGCCTCGTGGGAAAGCTTCCTGGGAAAGCCTCGAGGGAAAGCCGCTGATCCCTTGATCCACGCGACGGGAAGCGTGACACTGCTGCTACAGCTCGGGAGGAAAGCACACGTGCATGCCACCACTTGAGACGAGGACTGATCCCCTGGGGAGACTCCGGAAGTACCCCAAGATCCATGTCGGCACTGGAGAGGAATGCTCAGGTTCCGGCACCGGCTCCACACATGGTCTTAGGCCCCGGCATCGATGGGAGAGGAATGCCGAGAGGCCCCCGAGCAACTCGCATGGGGACTGGCCTTTCCTGAGGCCACCAGAGCGGGTCCCTGAGGTCTACATCGTAAGTCGAGAGGAACTGCTGCAACTCGAGAAAATCCAGGAAGTTCTCCCCTCCAGGCGAGATGAAGCCCATTTCCGCTGAGGCGTCTCGAGGCTAATCACACCTAAACTCTGGTACTCCCAAAGGGTCCTTCACACCCTTGCTGCAACTCAAGAAGTTCTCCGACATACCCGTCTCCACTCGGAGAGGAAGCAGGAGAGTCCCGACCACATCCAGAGAAGCCCCGTTTCCGCCTCCTAGATCGAGAGGAGGAATCCTTTCCCTGCGTCTTCGGGAAAGAATCCCGGCATTCCCGTCGCATCTCAAGAGGAGGCGCTCTCCACAGGAAAGGCGAGAGGAACTCCAGGGTCGTGCCACCATTCCCAGAGTCCCCCAGATGTCTCAGTCCATTCCAGGGTAACATGTTTTCCCTGCACTGCCTCGACTTTCAAGCAGAGGATCGACTCACACCACGGTGGCACGTGGGACAGACCTGCGGGAAAGCCTCGTGGGAAAGACTCGTGGGAAACACTCGTGGGAAAGCCTCGTGGGAAACCCTCAAGCGAAAGCCACAGATCCCTTGATCCACGCCTATGGAAGCGTGACACTGCTGTTACAGCTCGGGAGGAAAGCGCACGTGCATGCCCCCACTCGAGACGAGGACTGACTCCACTGGGGAGACTCCAGAAGTACCCCAAGATCCATGTCGGCACTGGAGAGGAATCCTCAGGTTCCAGCACTGACACCACACAAGCTCTTAGGCCCCGACATCGACGGGAGAGGAATCCCGAGAGGCCCCCGAGCAACTCGCATGGGGACTGGCCTTTCCTGAGGCCAACAGAGCGGGTCCCGGATGTCCCCGTCATAAATTGAGAGCACCTGCCGCAACTCGAGAAAATCCAGGAGGTTTTCCCCTCTAGGCGAGATGAGGCCCATTTCCGCTCAGGCGTCTCTAGGCTAATCACACCTAAAATCTGGAACTTCCAAAGGGTACTTCACACCCTTGCTGCAACTCATGAAGTTCCCCAACATACCCGTCTCCACTCGAGAGGAAGCACGAGAGTCCCGCCCACATCCAGAGGAGCCCCGTTTCCGACTCCTAGCTCGAGAGGAGGGATCCTTTCCCTGCGTGGTGGGGAAAGAATTCCCGGCGTTCCCGTCGCATCTCAAGAGGAGGCGCTCTCCATAGGAAAGGCGAGAGGAACTCCAGGGTCGTGCCACCATTCCCAGAGTCCCCCAGATGTCTCAGTCCATTCCAGGGAAACCTGTTTTCCCTGCACTGCCTCTACTTTCAAGCCGAGGATCGACTCACACCACGGTGACACGTGGGACAGCCCTGTGGGAAAGCCTCGTGGAAAAGCCACAGATCACTTGATCCACGGAAGGCAAGCGCGACACTGCTGCTACAGCTCGGGAGGAAAGCACACGTGCATCCCCCCATCGAGACGAGGACTGACTCCCCTGGGGCAGACTCCGGAAGTAAGCGAAAGGCAGTCCCATGCGAGTTGGCTCGAGCGGAGAGGAATCCCGAGAGGCCCCCGAGCAGCTCGGCATGGGGACCATGGCCTATTCCTAGAGGCACCAAGAGCGGGTCCCTGAGGTCCGGCGGGGCGCCTTCCCTCCCCGGGATTCCTCGTCGTAATAAGCTCGCGTGCACGTAATCCGGTGCCACGGCAACTCGAGAAAATCCAGGAGGTTTCCCCTCCAGCGCGAAGATGAGCCCATTTCCACTGAGGGGGCTCGAGCTAATCACATCCTAACATCTGGAACTTCCAAAGGGTCCTGGTGGGCACACGGCGCCTCTATGGAGGTGTGTGAGGAAAGTTCTTCCCGGGAAACTCCAAGATATGACTTCCGCTCCTTCCAGGTGGCTCGAACGATGGCATATTATGGGTTAAGTTTCTCGTCACTCTGCACTGAGACCGCAAGCAGACGAAAGATTAGCTCGAGCATAACGGAGTCCAGTAGGATTGGTGGTGCGCGCATCCGATTGAACGTGGCATGCCTAGCCTCGAGAGGAGGGATCCTTTCCCTGCGTGTTATCGCCGCCCTTTTTCCCCGCCCTTTGCCCAGGCATGCTGTAAGCACAAGTGCAAAAACGGTTTCCCTTCGGGGGGCATGGATTCAAAAAGGGATCTTTGGCTTTCCTTCGAGGCTTTCCGCCTCAAGCTTTCCCAAACGGGGCTGTCCCAAAACATGCCAACGTGGGTGAGTCGAATCCTGTCTTGAGTCGCAGGCAGTGCAGGATACAGGTTTTCCCTGGATGGAATACTGCGAATATGTGGGGAACTCTGGGAATTGGTGGCCCGAACCCTGGAGTCCGTCTCCGCCTTTTGCCTGTGGAGAGCGCTCTCCCTCTTGAGATGGCGGAAAAAGCGCGGAGGAACCTTCCCCGACCGCACCGCAGGGAAACGGATTCCTCCACTCGAACTACGAGGCGAAAAAGGGCTCGCTCTGTGTTGGCGGAACTCTCGGTGCTTCCTCTCGAGTGCGAAGACGGGCTATGTCGGGTGAACTTCTTGAGTTGTAGCAAGGGTTGAAGACCCTTTGGAAGTTCCAGATGATAGGTGACTTAGCCTCGGACGACGCGTGGAAATGCCCTCCTCTCGCCTGAAGGGAGAACCCCTGGATTTCTCGAGTTGTGCGGCAGGTGCTCTCGCTTACACGGGACTTTCAGGGAATCTCCGTCTTGTGGTTGGCTCAGGAATAGAACAATCTCTCAATGCGAGTTGCTCGGGTGGTTGCCTCTCGGGATCCTCTCTGCCGTCGATGCGGGCCTAAGATCCTCGTTGTGGAGTCGGTGTCGGAACCTGCCGGATTCATCTGCCAATGCTGGGACACTGATCTTGGGGTACTGGGTGTCTGGGTCTCCCCAGGGGAGTCAGTCCTCGTTCGCGAGGGGGGATGCCACCGTGCGCTTTCCTTCCCGAACTGTAGCAGCAGTGTCGCGCTTTCCTTCGGCGTCGGATCAAGGGATCTGTGGCTTTTCACTTGTGAACGCTGTTCCATGAGGCTTTTCCCCCGTAGGCTTTCCCACCGGGCTGTCCCCATGCCACCGTGGTGTGGTCGATCTCGCCTTGAAGTCGCAGGCAGTGCAGGTGAATACCAAGGTTTCGCCTGGCATGGACTGAGACATGATGGGGGACTCTGGGATGGTGGCCGACCCTGGAAGTTCTCTCTGCCTTTTCCTGTGGCAGAGCGCCTCGACCTTGAGATGGGACGGGAACGCGGGAACTCTTTCCCACAGGCAGGGAAAGGATTCCTCCTCTCGAAACTAGAGGCCGGAAACAGGGCTCTCTGGATGTTGGCGGAACCTCTCGTGCTTCCTCTCGGAGTGGATGACGGTAAGTAGGGAATCTTCTTGTGAGTTGCAGCACAGGGTGTGAAGGGACCCTTTGAAGTTCCAGGAATGATAGATGTGATTTAGCCTCGAGACTGTCCCAGTGGACATTCCTCCTCCAGGTGCCGATGCAATAGGATCTTGGGTACTTTCCTGAGTCTCCCCCAGGGGAGTCGTTCCTCCGTCTAATCGAGGGCGATGCACGTGTCGTTTCCTCCGAGCTTGTAGGCAGCAGTTGTCAGCGCTTCCCGTTCGCGTGGACAAGGATCTGTGGCTTTCCTCGAGGCTTCCCACGAAGCTTTCCACGAGCTTTCACACGGGCTCCCGGGGGGTCCGGAGGCGGTGCCACCTGGTGTGAGTCGTATCCCCGGTTGAAACGATCGAAGGTAGTGCAGGGAAAACACGTTTCCCTGGTTTATGCCGATCTCGAGATTCATCTGGTGCGACAGCTTCTGGCGAATTGGTTTGGCAGCACCCCCTGGAGTTCCTCTCGGCCTTTCCTGTGGAGAGCGCCTCTCTCCTTGGGCATGCGACGGAATGCCGGGAATTCTTTGTTCCGTACCACGCAGGGAAGGATCCCTCCCTCTCGAGCAGTCTGAGGCAGAGAAAACGGGGCACTCTGGATTGGCGCGAACTCTTCGTGCTTCCTTGTCGAGTGGAGACGCGCGTTATGTCGGATGAACTTCTTGAGTTGCCAGCCAAGGTGTGAACGACCCTGTTTTGACTTTTGGAAGTTTAAGTTAGTCTAGGTGTATCTGCCTCGGAGACGCGCTTAGCGAAGATGGGCCTGTCATCTCGCCTGGAGGCGAGAACCTCCTGGATTTTCTCGAGTTGCAGGCAGGTGCTCTTGACTTTTCGACCGGGGACCTCAGGGACACGCTCTGGTGGGCCTCAGGAAAGGCCCGGCCCCAAGCGATTTCCTGCAAGGGACTCTCACTGGATTCCTCTCCCGTCGATGCCTGGGCCTAAGATCTTGTGTGGCGTCGGTGTCGGCAACCGTGAGGATTCATCTCCAGTGGCTGACATTGGATCTTTGGTTA
>NW_017212024.1:0-17058 GCF_001704415.2 Capra hircus
CAAGAGGCTTTCACAGGGCTGTCCAACGTGTCAGCTGTAGTGTGAGTCGACCCTTGGCTTGAAAGTTGAGGCAGTGCTGGAAAAAACAGGTTTCCCTGGAATGGACGGAGACATCTGGGGGACTCTGGAATGGTGGCACGAACCTGGAGTTACTCTGGCCTTTACTGTGGAGAGGCCTCCTCTTGAGATGCGACGGGAACGTCCGGGAATTCTTTCCCGACCACGCAGGGAAAGTGTCCCTCCTCTCCAGCTATGAGCGGTAACGGGCTCCTCTGGATGTGGGAGGGAACTCGTTCTTCCTCTCGAGTGGAGACGGGTATGTCGAGGCACATTTTGAGTAGCAGCAAGGGTGTGACGGACACTTTGGAAGTTCCAGAGGTTAGTTGTGATTAGCCTCCAGACGCCTCATAGGAAATGGGCCTCATCTTGCCTGGAAGGGAGAACCTCCTGGACGTTCTCGAGTTGGGGCAGGTGCTCTCGTCATACGACAGGGACCTCAGGGACCCGCTCTGGTGGACTCAGGAAAGGCCAGTCCACATGAATGTTGCTCGGGTGTCTCTCGGAATTTCTCTCCCGTAGATGCTGGAGCCCAAAACCTTGTGTGGAGTCGGTGCCGGAAACTGAGGATTCCTCTCCTGTGCTGACATGGATCTTGGGGTACTTCTGGAGTTCCCCAGGTGAGTCAGTCCTCGTCTCGAGTGGGGGCATGCACGTGCACTTTCCTCCCGAGCTGTAGCAGCAGTGTCACGCTTCCTTTAGCGTGGATCAAGGGATCTGTGGCTTTCCCTCGAGGCTTTCCCAAGAGGCTTTCCCACGAGGCTTTCCCACAGGGCTGCCCACGTGCCACTGTAGTGTGAGTCTACCCTCGGCTTGAAAGTTGAGGCAGTGCTGGGAAAACAGTTTTCTCTGGAATGGACGGAGATATCTGGGGGACTCTCGAAATGGTGGCACAACCCTGGAGTTCCTCTCGCCTTACCTGTGGAGAGCGCCTCCACTTGAGATGCGACGGGAAAGCCGGGAATTCTTTCACAACTACGCAGGGAAGGATCCCTCCTCTCGAGCTATGAGGCGGAAACGGGGCTCTTCTGGATCTGGGTTGGACTCTCGTGCTTCCTCTGGATTGGAGACGGGTATGTCAGGGAACTTCTTGAGTTGCAGCAAAGGTGTGAAGGACCCTTTGGAAGTTCCAGAGGTTATGTGTGATTAACCTTGAGACGCCACAGCGGAAATGGGCCTCATCTCGCCTGGAGGGGAGAACCTCTTTGATTTTCTCGAGTTACCCCAGGTGCTCTCGACTTACGCCGGGGATCTCAGGGACCCGCTCTGGTGGCCTCAGGAAAGGCCAGTCCCCATGCAAGTTGCTCAGGGGCCCCTCGGGATTCCTCTCCCGTCGATGCCGGGGCCTAAGGCCTTGTGGGGAGTCGGTGCCTGAACCTGAGGATTCCTCTCCAGTGCTTACAAGGATCTTGAGGTACTTCTGGAGTATCCCCAGGGGAGTCAGTCCTCGTCTCGAGTGGGGGCATGCACGTGCGCTTTCCTCCCGAGCTGTAGCAGCAGTGTCACTGCTTTCCTTCGAGTGGATCATGGGATCTGTGGCGTTCCATCGAGGCTTTCCTCGAGGGTTTCCCACAGGGCTGTCCCACGTTGCTCCGTGGTGTGAGTTGATCCTTGGCTTGAAAGTCGAGGCAGTGCAGGGAAAACAGGTTTCCCTGGAATGGACTGAGACATTTGGGGGACTCTGGGAATGGTGGCATGACCCTGGAGTTCCTCTCGCCTTTCCTGTGGAGAGCGCCTCCTCTTGAGATGAGACGGGAACGCCGGCAATTCTTTCCCGAACACGCAGGGAAAGGATCCCTCCTCTCGAGCTATGAGGCGGAAACGGGGCTTCTCTGGATGTGGGCGGGACTCTCGTGCTTCCTCTCGAGTGAAGACGGGTATGTCCGGGAACTTCTTGAGTTGCAGCGAGGGTGTGAAGGACCCTTTGGAAGTTCCAGAGGTTATGTGTGATTAACCTTGAGACGCCACAGCGGAAATGGGCCTCATCTCGCCTGGAGGGGAGAACCTCCTGGATTTTCTCGAGTTGCGGCAGGTGCTGTCGACTTACGACGGGGACTTCAGGGACCCGATCTGGTGGCCTCAGGAAAGGCCAGTCCCCATGCGAGTTGCTCGGGGGCCTCTTGGGTTTCTTCTCCCGTCGATGCCGGGGCCTAAGACCTTGTGTGGAGTCGGTGCCGGAACGTGAGGATTCCTCTCCAGTGCTGACATGGATCATGGGGTACTTCTGGAGTCTCCCCGGGTTAGTCAGTCCTAGTCTCGAGTGGGGGCATGCACGTTCAATTTCCTCCCGATCTGTGGAAGCAGTGTCACACTTCCGATAGCGTGTATCAAGGGATCTGCAGCTTTCCCTCGAGGCTTTCCAATGAGGCTTTCCCTCGAGGATTTTCCTCAGGGCTGTCCCACGTGCCACCGTGGTGTGAGTCGATCCTCGGCTTGAAAGTCGAGGCAGTGGAGGGAAAACAGGTTTCCCTGGAATTGACAGAGATATCTGGGGGACTCTGGGAATGGTGGAACCACCCTGGAGTTTCTCTCGCCTTTCCTGTGGAGAGGGCCTCCTCTTGAGATGCGACTGGAATGCCGGGAATGCTTTACAGACCACGCAGGTAAAGGATCCCTCCTCTCGAGCTATGAGGTGGAAACGGTGCTCCTCTGAAAGTGGGCGGGAAGATCTTGATACTCTCGAGTGGAGCGGGTATGTCGGAGAACTTCTTGAGTTGCAGCAAGGGTGTGAAGGACCTTTGGAAGTTCCAGAGGTTAGGTGTGATTAGCCTCCAGACGCCTCAGCGCAAATGGGCCTCATCTCGCCTTTAAGGACGCCAAGATCCATGTCAGCACTGGAGAGGAATCCTCAGGTTCCGGCACCGACTCCACACAAGGTCTTAGGCCCCAGCATCGTCGGGAGAGGAATCCCGAGAGGCCCCCGAGAAACTCGCATGGGGAATGGCCTTTCCTGAGGCCACCAGAGCGGGTCCCTCAGGTCCCCGTCGTTAACTCGAGATCACCTGTCCCAACTCGAAAAAATCCAGGAGGTTCTCCCCTCCAGGCGAGATGAGGCCCATTTCCGCTGAGGCGTCTCGTGGCTAATCACACCTAAACCTCTGGAACTTCCAAAGGGTTCTTCACACCCTTGCTGCAACTCAAGAAGTTCCCCGACATACCCGTCTCCACTCGAGAGGAAGCACGAGAGTCCCGCCCACATCCAGAGGAGCCCCGTTTCCGCCTCACAGCTAGAGAGGAGGTATCCTTTCCCTGCGTGGTCCGGAAAGAATTCCTGGTCTTCCCGTCACAACTCAAGAGGAGGCGCGTTCAACAGGAAAGGTGAGAGGAACTCCAGGGTCGTGCCACCATTCCCAGAGTACACCAGATATCTCAGTCCATTCCAGGGAAACCTGTTTTCCCTGCACTGCCTCGACTTTCAAGCCGAGGATCGACTCACAGCACGGTGGCACGTGGGACAGCCCTGTGGGAAAGCCTCGTGAGAAAGCCGCATGGGAAAGCCTCGAGGGAAAGCCACTGATCCCTTTATCCACTCGACGGGAAGAATGACACTGCTGCTACAGCTCGGGAGGAAAGCGCTCTTCAATGCCCCCACTCGAATGAGGACTGACTCCCCTGGGGAGACTCCGAAGTACCCCAAGATCCATGTCAGCACTGGAGAGGAATCCTCAGGTTCCAGGATCGACCCACACAAGTTCTTAGGCCGCGGAATCGACGGGAGAGGAATCCCGAGAGGCCACCGAGCAACTCGCATGGGGACTGGCCTTTCCTGAGGCCACCAGAGCGGTTCCCTGAGGTCCCCGTCATAAGTCGAGAGCACCTGTTGCAATTCGAGAAAATCCAGGAGGTTCTCCCCTCCAGGCAAGATGAGGTGCATTTCCGCTGAGGCGTCTAGAGGCTAAATGCACCTAACATCTGGAACTTCCAAAATGTCCTTCACATCCTTTCTGCAACTGAATAAGTTCCCCGACATACTCGCCTCCACTCGAGAGGAAGCACGAGAGTCCCGCCCACATCCAGAGGAGCCCCGTTTCCGCCTCCTAGCTCGAGAGGAGGGATCCTTTCCCTGCGTGGTGGTGAAAGAATTCCCCGCGTTCCCGTCGAATCTCAAGAGGAGGCGCTCTCCACAGGAAAGGCGAGAGGAACTCCAGGGTCGTGCCACCATTCCCAGAGTCCCCAAGGTGTCTCAGTCCATTCCAGGGAAACCTGTTTTCCCTTCACTGCCTCGACTTTAAAGCCGAGGATCGACTCACACCACAGTGGCACGTGGGAAAGCCCTGTGGGAAGCCTCGTGGGAAAGCGTCATGGGAAAGTCTAGAGGGAAAGCCACAAATCCCTTGATCCACGAAAAGGGAAGCATGACACTGCTGCTACAGCTCGGGAGGAAATCGGACTTGCATGCCCCCTCTCGAGACAAGGACTGACTCCCCTGGGGAGACTCCAGAAGTAGCACAAGATCCATGTCGGCACTGGAGCGGAATCCTCAGGTTCCGTCACTGAGTCCACACAAGGTCTTAGGCCCCAGCATCGACGGGAGAGGAATCCCGAGAGGCCCGGGAGAAACTCGCATGGGGACTGGCCTTTCCTGAGGCCACCAGAGCGGGTCCCTGAGGCCCTCGTCGTAAGTCGAGAGCACCTGCCGCATAGTCGAGAAAATCCAGGAGGTTCTCCCCTCCAGGCGAGATGAGGCCCATTTCGGCTGAGACAACTAGGGGGTAATCAGACTTAAACTCTGGAACTTCAAAAGGGTCCTTCACACCCTTGCTGCAACTCAAGAAGTTCCCCGACATACCCGTCTCCACTCAAGAGGAACCCGAGCGTCCCGCCCGTATCCAGAGTGGTCCCGTTTCTGCCTGCTAGCACGAGAGGAGTGATCCTTTCCCTGCGTGGTCCTGAAAGAATTCCTAGCGTTCCCGTCTCATCTCAAGAGGAGGCGCTCTCCACAGTAAAGGCGAGAGGAACTCCAGTATCAGGCCCCATTCCCAGAGTCCCCCAGATGTCTCAGTCCATTCCAAGGAAACCTGTTTTCCCTGCACTGCCTCCACTTTCAAGCCGAGGATCGACTCACACCGCGATGGCAGGTTGGACAGCCCTGTGGGAAAGCCTCGTGGGAAAGCCTCGTGGGAAAGCCTCGAGGGAAAGCCACAGATCCCTTAGATCCACGCGTAGGGAAGCGTGACACTGCTGCTACAGCTCGGGAGGAAAGCGCACGTGCATGCCCCCACTCGAGACGAGGACTGACTCCCCTGGGGAGACTCCAGAAGTACCCCAAGATCCATGTTAGCACTGGAGAGGAATCCTCAGGTTCCGGCACCGACTCCACACAAGCTATTAGGCTCCGTCATCGACGGGAGAGGAATCCCGAGAGGCCCCCGAGCAACTCGCATGGGGACTGGCCTTTCCTGAGGCCACCAGAGCGGGTCCCTGAGGTCCCCGTCGTAAGTCGAGGGCACCTGCCGCAACTCGAGAAAATCCAGGAGGTTGTCCCCTCCAGGCGAGATGAGGCCCATTTCGGCTGAGGCGTCTCGAGGCTAATCACACCTAACCTCTGGAACTTCCAAAGGGTCCTTCACACCCTTGCTGCAACTCAAGAAGTTCCCCGACATACCCGTCTCCACTCGAGAGGAAGCACCAGAGTCCCGCCCACATCCAGAGGAGCCCCGTTTCCGCCTCCTAGCTCGAGAGGAGGGATCCTTTCCCACCGTGGTCGGGAAAATATTCCCGGCGTTCCCATTGCATCTGAAGAGGAGGCGCTCTCCACAGGAAAGGCGAGAGGAACTCCAGGGTCGTGCCACCATTCCCAGAGGCCGCTGGATGTCTCAGTCCATTAGAGGGAAAACTTTTTTCCCTGCACTGCCTCGACTTTCAAGCCGAGGATCGACTCAACCACGGTGGCACGTGGGACAGCCCTGTGGGAAAGCCTCGTGGGAAAGCCTTGAGGGAAAGACACAGATCCCTTGATCCACGCGAAGGGAAGCGCGACACTGCTGCTACAGCTCGGGAGGAAAGCGCACGTGCATGCCCCCACTCGAGACGAGGACTGACTCCCCTGGGGAGACTCCAGAAGTACCCCAAGATCAATGTCAGCACTGGACAGGAATCCTCTGGTTCCGGCACCTACTCCACACAAGGTCTTAGGCCCCGGCATCGACGGGAGAGGAATCCCGAGAGGCCCCCAAGCAACTCGCATGCGGACTGGCCTTTCCTGAGGCCACCAAAGCGGGTCCCTGAGGTCCCCGTCGTAAGTCGAGAGCACCTTCCGCAACTCGAGAAAATAAAGGAGGTTATCCCCTCCAGGCGAGATGAGGCCCATTTCCGCTGAGGCGTCTCGAGGCTAATCACACCTAAACTCTGGAACTTCCAAAGGGTCCTTCACACCCTTGCTGCAACTCAAGAAGTTCCCCGACATACCCGTCTCCACTTGAGAGGAAGCACGAGAGTCCCGCTCACATATAGAGGAGCCCCGTTTCCGCCTCCTAGCTCGAGAGGAGGGATCCTTTCCTTGCGTGGTCGAGAAAAGATTTCCCGGCGTTCCCGACGCATCTCAAGAGGTCGCGCTCTCCAGAGGAAAGGCGAGAGGAACTCCATGGTCGTGCCACCAATCCAAGAGTCCCCCAGATGTCTCAGTCCATTCCAGGGAGACCTGTTTTCCCTGCACTGCCTCGACTTTCAAGCCGAGGATCGACTAACACCACGGTGGCACGTGGGACAGCCCTGTGGGAAAGCCTCGTGGGAAAGCCTTGTTGGAAAGCCTCGTGGGAAAGCCTCGAGGGAAAGCCACTGATCCCTTGATCCACGCGACTGGAGCATGACACTGCTGCTACAGCTAGGGAGGAAAGCGCAGGTGCATGCCCCCACTCGAGACGAGGACTGACTCCCCTGGGGAGACTCCAGAAGTACCCCAAGATCCATGTCAGCACTGCAGAGGAAACCTCAGGTTCCGGCACTGACTCCACACAAGGTCTTAGGCCCCGGCATCGACGGGAGAGGAATCCCGAGAGGCCCCGAGCAATTCAGCATGGGGAGTGGCCTTTTCTGAGGCCCCCAGAGCGGGTCGTTGAGGTCCCCGTCGTAAGTCGAGAGCAACTGCCCTATCTCGAGAAAATCCAGGAGGTTCTCCCCTCCAGGCGAGATGAGGCCCATTTCTGCTGAGGCGTCTCGAAGCTAATCACACCTAATCTCTGGAACTTCCAAACGGTGCTTCACACTCTGGCTGCAACTCAAGATGTTCCCCTACATACCGTTTCCACTCGAGAGGAAGCACGAGAGTCCCGCCCACATCCAGAGGAGCCCCGTTTCTGCCTACTAGCTCGAGAGGTGGGATCCTTTCCCTGCGTCATCGGGAAAGAAATCCCGGCGTTCCCGTCGCATCTCAAGAGGAGGCGCTCTCCACAGGAAAGGCGAGAGGAACTCCAGGGTCGTGCCACCATTCCCAGAGTCCCCCAGAAGTCTCAGTCCATTCCAGGGATACCTGTTTTCCCTGCACTGATCGACATTCAAGCCGAGGATCGACTCACATCACGGTGGCACGTGGGACAATCATGTGGGAAAGCCTCATGGAAAAGCCTCGTGTGAAAGCTTCCAGGGAAAGCCACAGATCCCTTGATCCACGCGAAGGGAACGTGACACTGCTGCTACAGCTCGGGAGGAAAGCGCACGTGCATGCCCCCACTCGGGACGAGGACTGACTCCACTGCGGAGACTCCAGAAGAACCCCAAGGTCCATGTCAGCACTGGAGAGGAATCCTCAGGTTCCGGCACCGACTCCACACAAGGTCTTAGGCCCCGGCATCGACGGGAGAGAAATCCCGAAAGGCTCCCGAGCAACTCGCATGGGGACTGGCCTTTCCTGAGGCCACCAGAGGGGGTCCCTGTGGTCCCCGTCGTAAGTCGAGAGCACCTGCCGCAACTCGAGGAAATCCAGGAGGTTGTCCCCTCCAGGCGAGATGAGGCCCATTTCCGCTGAGGCGACTGGAAGCTAATCACCCCTAATCTCTGGAACTTTCAAAGGGTCCTTCACAGCCTTGCTGCAACTCAAGAAGTTCCCCGACATACCCGTCTCCACTCGAGAGGAAGCACGAGAGTCCCGCCCACATCCAGAGGGGCCCCGTTTCCGCCTTCTAGCTCGAGAGGAGGGATCCTTTCCTTTCGTGGTCGGCAAAGAATTCCCGGCGTTCCCGTCGCATCTCAGGAGGAGGCGCTCTCCACAGGAAAGGCGAGAGGAAATCCAGGGTCGTGCCACCATTCCCAGAGTCCCCAAGGTGTCTCAGTCCATTCCAGGGAAACCTGTTTTCCCTTCACTGCCTCGACTTTAAAGCCGAGGATCGACTCACACCACAGTGGCACGTGGGAAAGCCCTGTGGGAAGCCTCGTGGGAAAGCGTCATGGGAAAGTCTAGAGGGAAAGCCACAAATCCCTTGATCCACGAAAAGGGAAGCATGACACTGCTGCTACAGCTCGGGAGGAAATCGGACTTGCATGCCCCCTCTGGAGACAAGGACTGACTCCCCTGGGGAGACTCCAGAAGTAGCACAAGATCCATGTCGGCACTGGAGCGGAATCCTCAGGTTCCGTCACTGAGTCCACACAAGGTCTTAGGCCCCAGCATCGACGGGAGAGGAATCCCGAGAGGCCCGGGAGAAACTCGCATGGGGACTGGCCTTTCCTGAGGCCACCAGAGCGGGTCCCTGAGGCCCTCGTCGTAAGTCGAGAGCACCTGCCGCAAGTCGAGAAAATCCAGGAGGTTCTCCCCTCCAGGCGAGATGAGGCCCATTTCGGCTGAGACAACTAGGGGGTAATCAGACTTAAACTCTGGAACTTCAAAAGGGTCCTTCACACCCTTGCTGCAACTCAAGAAGTTCCCCGACATACCCGTCTCCACTCAAGAGGAACCCGAGCGTCCCGCCCGTATCCAGAGTGGTCCCATTTCTGCCTGCTAGCACGAGAGGAGTGATCCTTTCCCTGCGTGGTCCTGAAAGAATTCCTAGCGTTCCCGTCTCATCTCAAGAGGAGGCGCTCTCCACAGTAAAGGCGAGAGGAACTCCAGTATCAGGCCCCATTCCCAGAGTCCCCCAGATGTCTCAGTCCATTCCAAGGAAACCTGTTTTCCCTGCACTGCCTCCACTTTCAAGCCGAGGATCGACTCACACCGCGATGGCAGGTTGGACAGCCCTGTGGGAAAGCCTCGTGGGAAAGCCTCGTGGGAAAGCCTCGAGGGAAAGCCACAGATCCCTTGATCCACGCGTAGGGAAGCGTGACACTGCTGCTACAGCTCGGGAGGAAAGCGCACGTGCATGCCCCCACTCGAGACGAGGACTGACTCCCCTGGGGAGACTTCCAGAAGTACCCCAAGATCCATGTTAGCACTGGAGAGGAATCCTCAGGTTCCGGCACCGACTCCACACAAGCTATTAGGCCCCGTCATCGACGGGAGAGGAATCCCGAGAGGCCCCCGAGCAACTCGCATGGGGACTGGCCTTTCCTGAGGCCACCAGAGCGGGTCCCTGAGGTCCCCGTCGTAAGTCGAGGGCACCTGCCGCAACTCGAGAAAATCCAGGAGGTTGTCCCCTCCAGGCGAGATGAGGCCCATTTCGGCTGAGGCGTCTCGAGGCTAATCACATCTAACCTCTGGAACTTCCAAAGGGTCCTTCACACCCTTGCTGCAACTCAAGAAGTTCCCCGACATACCCGTCTCCACTCGAGAGGAAGCACCAGAGTCCCGCCCACATCCAGAGGAGCCCCGTTTCCGCCTCCTAGCTCGAGAGGAGGGATCCTTTCCCACCGTGGTCGGGAAAATATTCCCGGCGTTCCCGTTGCATCTGAAGAGGAGGCGCTCTCCACAGGAAAGGCGAGAGGAACTCCAGGGTCGTGCCACCATTCCCAGAGGCCGCTGGATGTCTCAGTCCATTAGAGGGAAAACTTTTTTCCCTGCACTGCCTCGACTTTCAAGCCGAGGATCGACTCAACCACGGTGGCACGTGGGACAGCCCTGTGGGAAAGCCTCGTGGGAAAGCCTTGAGGGAAAGACACAGATCCCTTGATCCACGCGAAGGGAAGCGCGACACTGCTGCTACAGCTCGGGAGGAAAGCGCACGTGCATGCCCCCACTCGAGACGAGGACTGACTCCCCTGGGGAGACTCCAGAAGTACCCCAAGATCAATGTCAGCACTGGACAGGAATTCCTCTGGTTCCGGCACCTACTCCACACAAGGTCTTAGGCCCCGGCATCGACGGGAGAGGAATCCCGAGAGGCCCCCAAGCAACTCGCATGCGGACTGGCCTTTCCTGAGGCCACCAAAGCGGGTCCCTGAGGTCCCCGTCGTAAGTCGAGAGCACCTTCCGCAACTCGAGAAAATAAAGGAGGTTATCCCCTCCAGGCGAGATGAGGCCCATTTCCGCTGAGGTGTCTCGAGGCTAATCACACCTAACCTCTGGAACTTCCAAAGGGTCCTTCACACCCTTGCTGCAACTCAAGAAGTTCCCCGACATACCCGTCTCCACTTGAGAGGAAGCACGAGAGTCCCGCTCACATCCAGAGGAGCCCCGTTTCCGCCTCCTAGCTCGAGAGGAGGGATCCTTTCCTTGCGTGGTCGAGAAAGATTTCCCGGCGTTCCCGACGCATCTCAAGAGGTCGCGCTCTCCAGAGGAAAGGCGAGAGGAACTCCATGGTCGTGCCACCAATCCCAGAGTCCCCCAGATGTCTCAGTCCATTCCAGGGAGACCTGTTTTCCCTGCACTGCCTCGACTTTCAAGCCGAGGATCGACTAACACCACGGTGGCACGTGGGACAGCCCTGTGGGAAAGCCTCGTGGGAAAGCCTCGAGGGAAAGCCACAGATCCCTTGATCCACGCGAAGGGAATCGTGACTCTGCTGCTACAGCTCGAGAGGAAACCGCACGTTCATGCCCCGACTCAAGACGAGGACTGACTCCCCTGGGGAGACTCCAAAAGTACCCCAAGATCCATGTCAGCACTGGAGAGGAATCCTCAGGTTCCGGCACCTGCTGGGAGCCAGTGTGAGGAATCCTGCCCATGACAAGGTCATGAGGAAGGAAGCTGACATATGCAAGGCGTGCTCAGACTTCAGGGAACCCTCTGCAAATTCCTAAGCACGTACCCCAACTAAAATCTGCCGGCTTTTGTGCTCTGTTTTTCCACTCTTGTGACATTATCTGGAAAAATTCAATTCAGGGCTTTAGTCTTCTGCATTTGAAAGAGTGTTTCAATCCAAAAACCCCTCCGATGGCTTTCTAGCCTGCCTGCAGGACTCGTACAGCTGCGCATGTGATTGTTTGAGGCCTCCTGACCACAGGAGGCACAGGAAGCTTAAAACATCCTAGGAATGTAGGAGCTTCCGAGGAGTCAAAATCTTTAGAATAGGACTGATTAATGGTTTCATTTTTTGGGTCAATGCTTGCTGCCAAATTTTCATATCCTTTATTTTTAGATATAGTTGGTATATAGATAAACAAGTAGTAGACCTGGTATTAGCAACATTAGATCTTTGAGTTAAGTACCTTCTTTGTTATATCCCACTCCACCTTTGTTCTATAGAGATGTAACTTTAATGCTTTAAGGAGATGCAGATTAAAAAAAAAAAAACACTTCAGGGGAAACAAAATTAACATTCATTAAGGAAGAGAGCCAAAAAGTGTTAACAAGCCTCTTGGCCAAAAGATAATGTAAATCACCTGAGAACTTTTGTATACAAAATGATATACGGAAAGAATCTGGGTTGCGAACGCTACATAATTTTGTGTTACCCATTGATCTCCGTGTTTTATCAAAAGTATAAAAGGCCTTCTGAACAATAAAGGATGGGGGCCAGTTTCTCGAACTAGTCTCTCGGCCTGGTTTCTTGGGATTCTGGCTCCCCCCATGTCTCTCTCTCTCTCTTCTTCTCTCCCCTTCCCTCTCTCTGCTGTTTACTTTAACTTCAGGCTGAATCTCCATCTGGGGCGCGGAGGCTCGCCAGGTCTACTTACTTGCCCCGGCTGTTAAGACCCGCACGAAAGGGAGCTTAAGGCGAGGCACCCTTAGATATTCAAGCGTGCGCCGGTGGCCCAACGTAGATGGTGCAAATTCCTTGTCTGGAATTTTATTGGCCTTCCGCGTAAACCAAGCTATTCAGCCCTCTTCCTCCACTTAATCTTCTTACTACACTATAGTTTCTTAATCTAATCTTACATTAATAAACAAACAAGTCTTTCCACGCCAACGCCGTCCACCCTTCGAATTCCCTGGATCCACCGGGGCTGGACCCCGGCAAGTGGTGCCCGGAACAGGCTATTCGAAGGTAGGTTCCTCGGAGCAAAAGCTCCCCCCGGAGCACTCTCTGTTGCTCCCCCCGGAGCACTCTCTGTTGCTCCCCCCGGAGTGACTTAATCACTCCCCCCGGAGTACTTTCGGGTACTCCCCCAGTGTTGAGTGTTCGGGACGGCTAGGACCCCACTCAGGGTGCCGCGGACCCCCCTGTAGGATAGACAGGGTGAGGACGAGTGGGAAGTGTTCAAGGGTTTAAGAGAAACCTGGTGCTCTAGAGGTTGAAAAGAAACCTGCTATCTTAGGGTTTAAAACAAAACCCCCTTGGCTAAGGTAAAACCTTTTTGTCAAGGCAGACTTTTCTATAACTCTTAATTTTCTGACACGGGTAACAATGACTCAAAACAATGACACCTCTTTATACAAGTAATTTTGTAACTGTTAAACAAAAAAGACAAATTAAAGATTAAAAGGCTCGTGTTATGAGACCAATGTCCTTCGTTTCCAGAAAAGAGATTTAGATACTTGGATAAAGGTAATAAAACAGCTAAAAACTAATTATACTTTGCATGGGCCTGTAAATGCTTTTGCTCTGTAAAATATTATTACAAATGTTCTGGACCCCCGTCATGAGGCTGTTAGTTAGATAGCCTATGGGAGAGACTATAGCAGTGGATCGTAGTGGGTCTCCACCTATTACGCAGATCATATTTTCTGCCATTGGCAAACAAAAGGAGAGAGACTGTACTCTTCCTCCCGAGGAAGGAGGGTGCTTATAGGACGCAGCGGCCGAGCGCCCTGGAGAGCCCCCTCCCCCTCTACACAAACCAAACCTTTAAAAGAGTTGTCTTATTTAAGGCGACCACTGCAACCTCTGCTTGCGCCTCCCCAGGGCTTAAGAACTCCCCACTTTATATCCAAAGCCTCCCAGAACATTGCTTAAGTTTGAAAACGATAGTGACAATATTTTTGAGCAAAAGAGCTTTTAAAACAGAGCTTGCTCCTTGCATAAAATCCCCTCAGGAGGGGCCTCACCCAACAAAAAAAAGAAAAAGGAAGAAAAACAGGAAAAAAAAAGAAAAATATTCGTAATAAAAAGGACTTAACAAATGCAAAATGTTTCTCTTGAGGCCAAATAGAACATTTTTTGCCAAAATGTCTTGCTAAACAGAGATAACAAGCCATACCAAACAACCCCAGGTAGCTCAGGCCTGGACCTCAGTTCCACCACCTTAATAATAATAGCTCCTGACTCAGATTCCAGTGGCTAGTCCCCTGCCTGAGGACATTGTAAGACTTGTGCTGGGGCATAGCTTGCTTTCTTTTCAAAAAATTTCGGTAGTGTCTTGTGTAGTAAATTCTGATTATACTAAAAAAAATTGAAGTTTTGATATGGCCACCGGCTAAAACTGTGCAATTAAAATTAAAAAATAGCACAGCTTTTGCTTTTACCTTATTACCAGACAGAAAAACCAGACAAAAAAAGCCCCAGAGGATCTAGATCTAGCTTTTTGGGTGCAAAAAATTGCAGCTTCTAGGCCTTTAAAAGATTTTTTAAAGATATAAAATGTCATGGCTGTTAGACAATAGACAAGACGTTTCTTACATTGCTGAGAGACTAGCGCAGCTCCTGGACAACATATACTACTGAAAAGGAGTTGGTGGGATTAGAAAAGGTGGTATGCAGGATAAAAATGCTATAGAGTAAGAGGTGAGAGAGAGTTTAAAACCTTGGTGAATAGTGAGCTCCCCGTTGCTGGAAGTATTCAAGCAAAGATTAAATGGTTACTTGTCATCTAAAAGGCTATAGACCAGATTTGGGTTATAAAAAGATCATTAAAAAAGCTTTTCTTGCTTCTTATATTTGGGTCTGCCAAAAGTTTTAAAACTGATAATGTCCTTTTAAAGCTGCTGAGAGATTGTTTACTAACTTTAAATGATTTCCAAAAATTATTAGGTGATATTAATTGGATATGCCCACATTTAAAACTGACTTTTGTAGATTTAAAGCCTTTTGTTTGATTGCTGAAAAATAACAATCCTAATCCCAGTTCTAAGAAAAAGTTGACTACTGTGACACAGTTGGCTTTCGTTAAAGTGAATGAGGCTTTAAATGATCAGTTAATTAAGATTAATATTGCCAAAAAAGGAGATTAAATTATTCTTGCCACAAAATGTATACCTACAGGATGCTTGTGACAAGAAGGCCCATTAGTTCCATCTAATGACCCCCCCAAAAATAGTTTTATCTTATCCCAACTTGGTGGAACAATGGCCTCTGCCTAAGAAAAAATTACTGACATATTAATTTAAAAGATTAATTCAAGCATACTGATTTATTAAATTGTTCAGTAAAGAGCCATCAAAAATTGTAATTCCATATAACAAAAAAACAACTTGATGCTTTTCAAATGTTTGCTGATTGGCAGATTGCTATAGGAAATTCTTGTGATCAGATCTTGCATCATTTACCCTCACGTGCTTTGTTAATTCAAAAATTAAAAAAGGAGAAATTAAGTATAGTTTTCCCCCATCAGATTTTACAACATGTTCTCTTTGTAATAAGTTAAATGCTGATTCGTTTGGAACAGTAAAATAAAAAGCCATTGGTAAAGCAAAAAGATCTCCAGATAACAAAAAGATCCCGACCCAGAATTTGCTGCGGGTCGAGGAAGTGTTTATATTTTTTCCACAGGGTGCAGATTCGTCAATTTGGATCCCGGACAGACTGATTCGCCACAAAAGAAAAAGGGAACTTCTCTGCCGCCACCGCCGCGGGAAACAGCCGTGCACCAAAAAGCTGCGGGCGGGGCCAGCCTGACTGACGGAACCCAGTGCACCGCACTCGCAGCCCCGTTACAGCGCCAGTGTCAGAGGGCGGGGTGAAGGCCGCTGCTCCCACCGGCAGAAGAGGCAAAAGAAACATCAAGATCCCGGCGGGACTAACAGCTGCTGCAGCGCAAACTCCAACCAGAAAATGACTCTATTTACTCTATTTTGGCTTGTCTATCCTCTCCTTATGTTCTTCTTTTCACCAATGATTCCAGAAAACTTAACGTACCTAATGTAGCAACTTGTGAACCATGGATGTTTTCATCTTGTTTAACTCCTCAAAGTAATGTCTGCTCTTTTGTGGTTTTAAAGATGTCCTGTAACTGTAACAACTTATTGATATGATAATTATGTTCTTGCTGTGTTACAATAACTGTTATTGTTACTATGGCAGCGGTCATTGACTCAACAAGTGTAAATGCCCAATATGTTAAAAAATCAAGTTTTAGGTGTTTTGGAACAGCTCAGATATTAGTTTAGACTTAGGGAAACTGCATAACCAGATTCAGACCTTGGAACACTCCCGATTAGATTTTACCACCGCAGGAGAAGCCAATGACTTTTTCCACACTTTCTCTAACTTCATTTCTGGAAAGACTATTCTGTCTACTCTTTATAATCTTGCTCCTCGTAATCATTCTTCCCCTGTATTGTCTAGATTCTTCGGCCAGAGCATTCGGAATCTCGCGACCGAACTGCACCTGATTTTAAACATAAATAATTAATTATTTAAAATAAAAAAGGGTGAGATGCTGGGAGCCAGTGTGAGGAATCCCGCCCGTGACAAGGTCATGAGGAAGGAAGCTGACATACGCAAGGCGTGCTCAGACTTCAGGGACCCTCTGGAAATTCCTAAGCACGTACCCCAACAAAATCTGCCGGCTTTTGCTCTGCTTTTCCACTCTTCTGACATTCTCTGGAAAAAGTCAAATCAGGGCTTTAGTCTTCTGCATTTGAAAGAGTGTTTCAATCCAAAAACCCCTCCGATGGCTTTCTAGCCTGCCTGCAGGACTCGTACAGCTGCGCATGTGATTGTTTGAGGCCTCCTGACCGCAGGAGGCACAGGAAGCTTAAAACATCCTAGGAATGTAGGAGCTTCCGAGGAGTCAAAATCTTTAGAATAGGACTGATTAAAGGTTTCATTTTTTGGGTCAATGCTTGCTGCCAAATTTTCATATCCTTTATTTTTAGATATAGTTGGTATATAGAAAAACAAGTAGTAGACCTGGTATTAGCAACATTAGATCTTTGAGTTAAGTACCTTCTTTGTTATATCCCACTGCACCTTTGTTCTATAGAGATGTAACTTTAATGCTTTAAGGAGATGCAGATTAAAAAAAAAAAAAACACTTCAGGGGAAACAAAATTAACATTCATTAAGGAAGAGAGCCAAAAAGTGTTAACAAGCCTCTTGGCCAAAAGATAATGTAAATCACCTGAGACCTTTTGTATACAAAATGATATACGGAAAGAATCTGGGTTGTGAACGCTACATAATTTTGTGTTACCCATTGATCTCCGTGTTTTATCAAAAGTATAAAAGGCCTTCTGAACAATAAAGGATGGGGGCCAGTTTCTCGAACTAGTCTCTCGGCCTGGTTTCTTGGGACTCTGGCTCCCCCCATGTCTCTCTCTCTCTCTTCTTCTCTCCCCTTCCCTCTCTCTGCTCTTTACTTTAACTTCAGGCTGAATCTCCATCTGGGGCGCGGAGGCTCGCCAGGTCTACTTACTTGCCCCGGCTGTTAAGACCCGCACGAAAGGGAGCTTAAGGCGAGGCACCCTTAGATATTCAAGCGGCGCCGGTGGCCCAACGTAGATGGTGCAAATTCCTTGTCTGGAATTTTATTGGCCTTCCGCGTAAACCAAGCTATTCAGGCCCTGCTTCCTCCATTCTTAATCTTCTTACTCCC